>NC_067398.1:579184368-579459368 GCF_016432865.1 Antechinus flavipes | reverse complement strand
ATCACTCTTGTCTTCCTCATCTTTAAAATGAGTTTGTATTAGACAGACAATCTCTCCGTTTTAAATTTACAGTCTTCATATTTTGTAACTCCAGTTAAACCAAGAGTTCAATTTATTATTTATTTCATAATAGCTAAGATTTATATAGCTCTTTAATGCTTACATAGTTCTTTACAAATATCCCATTTCATCTTCACATCAATCATAGGAAATGAGGTCTATTATCCCCATTTTACAGGAGAAAATTGAAGCAGACAATGTTTAATTTGCCCAGGGACATGGAGTTAAATGACAGCTGAATTCAGGTCTTCCTTACTCCAAACCCAGTGCTCTATCCACTTTATCACCTTGCTGCCCCAAGAAAATTACCTAATTCGAGTATGGTGTAGTAAATCAGCTCTTTAACTTGAGATCTATCATTCATTCCAGCTAGTTAGTATTTATTATTTTTCTATGCCATGTGCTCGGTATTATGCTAAATACTGAATATGCAGACTTTTAAATATTGAACACAAGATCATTTGGATATTCCAAGTTTATAATTGATTTTGTGTTCTGTAGAAACCATTTTTAGTAACCTCAGTAATTAAGAATGTCTAGTTTAGATTGGCTTTTATTTTCCTTGACTAAAGGTAAGTGTTACAATGATACAGAAATAATGACATCCAGAAAAATTAAAATGTGCACATGGTTGTTTTGTTTTGTTTTAATAAAAAAAAAAAGATGACCAATGAAATTCATCTATAATCAAAATAACTTTTTGTCCTGTTGGAGTGGTAAGATAGAAGTAGTAAATTATTCTCTTTATAGAGAGTCAGTAGTAAATAGTGGAATCTAGTGTCTAGATAGCTATTAAACTTTTTCAGGCAGGAAGTAGTGGTGTCAGTTAATAGGAATGGTGAGCCTAATGGCTTCTTATCTGAGAAAATAATAAAAGAGTCAGAACTGAAATGTGAAGGATAGGAGCTCTAGCCAGACAAAGGTCTTTTGCATAAAGATAGTTTATTTCATAAAAACTATGAGGCTCAGATTATCTTTCATTAGAAATAAAACAATTGATTTCTGCTACAATCTATTTTTTTTTTATTCTTGCCCAGTAATTATATAATTTTTGCCTCCTACTATAATAAAAGCCAAAACTTAGCACTTTTAAGATTTGCAATGTCATATATATATATACATATATATATATGTATATGTGTGTGTATATATATATGTATATTACTTCTAATTCTAGACAAGTCACTTGATGCTCTGTGCTTTAATATCCATTTGTAAAATGAGGGTAATAATAGCACTTAACCTTTTAGGGTAAGTGTAAGGAAAGGGCTGTTATAAGAATAAAATGAGATATTCCTCAGATGACAAATGGTCAAAGGATATGACAGGCAAGTTTCCAGAGGAAGAAATTAAAGTCATCTACAGTCATATGAAAAAATCATTATAGATTAGAAAAATGCAAATTTTAAAAATACTGAGGTACCACTTCACAACTATTGGCTAAGATAAAAGGAAAAGATAATGATAAATGTTGGACAGGATGTGGGAAAATTGGGACACAAATGCATTGTTAGTGGTGGAGTTGTGAACTGATCCAACTGATCCAATCATTTAGCAGAACAATTTGGAACTATACTCAAAGGTCTATCAAACTGCATATCCTATGATGCAGCATTGTCTCTACTTGATCTATATCCCAAAGAGATCATAAAAAAAGGGAAAAGGACCCACATGTGCAAAAATGTTTGTTGCAGCTCTTTTTTGGTGGCAAACAATTGGAAAATGAGTAGATGCCCATCAATTGGGGAATGGCTAAATGAATTATGGTATATGAAAGTAATGTAATATTATTGTTCTGTAAGAAATGATGAACAGGCTGGTTTCAGAAAAACCTGGAAAGATTTACATGAACTGATGCTGAGGGAAGTGAGCCAGAAGCAAGAATACATTGTACACAGAAATAGCAAGATTGTATAATAATCAAGGGGCAGCTGGGTGGTGCATTGGATAGAATATCTGCCCTGCAGTCAGGAAGACCTGAGTTCAAATCCTGTCTCAGACACTTAAGACAACACTTACTAGCTGTGTGATCCTGAGCAAGTCACTTAACTCCATTTGCCTTCCCAAAAAAAATGAAAAAAAGAAAAAAGATCGTGTAATAATCAACTATGATAGACAATTCTTCTGAGTAATTCAGTAATCCCAGGCAATTCTAATAACTCTGGATGGAAAATGCCATCTGCCTCCAGAGAGACAGTGATAAAGATTAAATGCAAATTGAAGCATACTGTTTTTACCTTTTTTCTTCTTTTTTATTTTTCTTTCTCATGCTTTTTTTCCCTTTTGTTGTAGTTTTTCTCTCTCAACATGACATATGGAAATTTGTAAAAGATGAATGTACATGTATAATCTTTAAAAATTACATGTAAATATATATAAAATAGCAAAAAAATAAAATGAGATATCTATAGCATGCTTTGCAAACAAATTACTATATAAATGCTAGCTATTATTAAGTACTAAAGAGGTAATTACTTCTCTGATAATGAAACCCTGATTTTTTTTTTTTTAAGTTCTGGTCGAAGAAAATTTTACTAATTTAAAAAAAAATGGTATTTTAAATAACACTTTAAGATTTACAAAATGCTTTGTTTTTCTCATTTCATATTGCTCATTATATATATACTCCAAATTGCTGATACAATTTAATAAAGAAGCTTAGTTTTTGTTAACTTATACATTATAACTTTAAATGTTCTTTTATAAATGTAGGAATATCAATATATGTTTGGCATATAAAATTTGTCCTGTATTCCAAGGCACATGATGTTAATGTTCATAACAGAGAACAATTAGAAAATCTGTTAATTAATATACTGTTTCTCTTTATAATATCACTTTTGATTATTGAGTTGTTTAAATAATACTACTCTCTTCTGGTACTGAATGATTTCTATGCCCTGAACCTTTTTTGCAGATCAACTAAAATATTATTGAAAGCTGATGATGATCTTGATGGTCTAATTAATGAAATCTTTGAAGAGCCCTGTTTTGACAAAAAACCTATTGTAAGTAGAGTCCAATGACCATAATGATTTTTCCTTTCAATTTTCGAGATATTTTAAAACAATTCAGAAATTGTTCAGAAAATGTTAAGTCAAAAGTAACTATACACATTCAGTTGAATAAAAAGCAAAGATTTTAGAATCAAAGAAACTCAGCTCCTACCCTATCATTGTAATACATTCTTTGTGTAACCTGGGAAAAGCTAATTAATCTGACAGCTTTTTCATATGAAAAATGAGTTTGATTTATCTGACTTCCGAAGTCCCTGACAACCTTCTAATCCCTATGACCTTGAATTTAATTAATTTTTTTTAAAAAGCATTGTTATTTTGACTGTGACAAGAAATTTAGAAATCTGATGATTTACTGTTTATTAGGTGTTGGCAGCAATAATTAGACATCAGGAGTGCTTTCATTGCCAATAATGATCTTATAGATCATCAAAACCATTGAGCTAAAAAATGTAAGCTTCTTTAGGACAGGGCTGTTTTATTTTTTGTCCTTGTATCTTTCGTGCCTAACACTATATATTATTGTGTACTTACTAGTTAGTAGGAAGTACCCAATAATAATATAAATATGGAATTGAATCTGCACCTTTCTGCAGAAATAGTTTCATCTCAAAAACCGTAATCTGTATGTGCATAAGTTCAGTTGATAACATATAGCAATAATATAATTGTTCTAAGAATTTATCAACTAATTTATGTGTTGGTAGTCAGAACTAAAACAAGGAAAATAAGCAAAATCCAAGTTAAAAAAGAAAACCTAGAACCAAACAGCAAAGTTCAAAAAAAAGCCTAAGATCAGCCCCCAGAATTCTTATGCAGACTGTGCTGTTAAAGAGTCGTAATGCCATTTCGACTTTCTTTTGTCACCCTGAAAAAAACCTGAAACAAAAAGTATTGATCAAAGATGCTGGTAAAACAAAAACAAAAATGAAATGCCATTACTGGAGCTCTTACATTCATTAGGGAAGACAACATGTACTTAAATAAGTGAATACAAAATAAATTCAAGTAAATAGTTTTGGATGGAAAGGCCCCTAGCAGCTTGAGGAAATAAGTTTCATATTGCTGTCACTTGGCAGTCTGGTGGAAGAGTGGGACCCCTTCTTGGTGATGTCTGTTGTTTATGACCTTAGTGCCTCAATCTGACAACAATACAGAAATTGACTAAGAGAAAAGAGTGGGGTAATCTTGTGGTTACAGATTATGATTGGTGGTAACAAAAGAAACAGAGCTTTACATGAGAATCACAAATATTCCTGAGAGAAGAGATATAATTCCTCATGCCTGATGATCCATTTCTCAGCTCAAATGAGATAATTATTTTAAACTGCTTGATACAACATCTAGCACAAAGTAGTGCTGATTATAAACACTTATTCCTTCTCCTCTTTCTCTTTCTTAGAGCCACACAACCAGTAATATAAGCATGAACTCAACTGTTGGAGAAAATATGGTGACCCATTCACATAGAATATGCTCCCTAAACCAAAAAGACTGAGATACATTTACTGGAGGAAAATTCTTTTCCCTTAAAATAAAAGTTTACTTCTGGAAGGAGGAAAAGAAAAAGCACAGAGGTGGTTTTTTGTCTTTGTTTAGTTTGGTCACATACCAGGCAAAGTAAAGGCCTGTCTCTGCAGAATTAATACTGCCTTTTCTCCCTCTCTTCTCTTTTTGGCAGAGAACCCACTTCCTAGATGGTATATGGTATCACATGCAAAGTTAACACTTAATAAATGCAAGTTAATGATGAGGATGTTGGGTAATCATATAGGAACTACTGAATAATTATAATTAAGTATCTATACATTTTCCCTGAATTTCTACTGGCTAAATCCATTTCATTTGATTAAAGGGAATATTACTGAAATTAACCAGGAGTTGGCTAGTTTATTTTTGGTTCAGGTAAGTACTACTTACATTCCTTATAAATGAGTCTGAATTTTTTTTCCTCCTCTATTGA
This sequence comes from Antechinus flavipes, assembly GCF_016432865.1. Taxonomy (NCBI): domain Eukaryota; kingdom Metazoa; phylum Chordata; class Mammalia; order Dasyuromorphia; family Dasyuridae; genus Antechinus; species Antechinus flavipes. Next base: position 579,454,328 of record NC_067398.1, on the reverse strand, counting down.
ATTTTTCCAGAATGGTATTTTAAACAGAAGATTCTTCATATTAAAACACTGAACTGAAGTATTACCAGAAGAGTTAGAAATTGACTCTAAATCTTCACATGTTAATAATAGCAGTATTTCATTTCCCTAGACTAAAAGTCAGAAGAATAATTTACAAATTGCTCAGGGAGTTCTGCTTCTTTGTATTTGCTGCCTCTCAAGGATTTGGTCATTATTTTTATTCCAGAAACTAAAATGATTACATTCAAATTTTTGTTGAAACTTATTTTTTAATAAACTTTTTCTCATAAAATAAAGCAGAATCTTAGTTTTACTGTTATATTTCTCTAAAGCCTTTCTCTTTTGTTGTTTTGGACTTTTTGAACAGAACTTAAAATCTAAATCTTCAAATCACACATCTGTCAGAACCTCCATTCAAGTGCTTGGAAAAAGGTAAGTTGAAATTTTAGTGAATTAAATACATTAGTGAGCAAAAGCTAGGAATGTGGTATAGTCATTTTTTTGTAACCATTTGGACCACATTGACATTAAATAACAAAGCATTACTTTTCAGAAGGACCAAGAGCAATATCTTATAATAGACTGATGGCTTGTGACCTCATGGTGTAAAGGAAATTTCCATATTGAAGATTATTGCTATTGTAAATAATCTGCCACATGAAAGAGAATGAACATTGCTCAGAATGAATGTTCTGTTACATTCTCCAGAGTTTACTTTTTTCCTCTCATATTTTTTGGCAAACATTATTCTTCTGTGACTCATTTTTAACTCTTTGAGTGTTCCAGAATGTGCAGGTTACATCCAGTAAAGCAGAGTTCATGGTCATGAATAAATATTTCCTTTCCTGAAACTTAAGGAAAAGAACATTTTGATTACCAAAACATAACCTTTTAATTGTAATTTGTATTTCTCAAATTTGTTAATTACATTTAGATGCAGTCCAGTATACATTGGAGGAAGTTCTACTCCATGTGGTATAGGAACAAATACTTCCCAGAGGTAGGAAATTTGAAATAATTGGTACTTTATTATCATTCTGTCTAAAAGTGATATGCTGCTTTTAAAGTTTTTATTGTTTGGCATCATTTGCATAACAGTGGAATAAATGTGACAAATAATTTTGTTTTTAATGCCTTTGCTCTTTCTAACCTCTATATATAGAAATTTTTAGCAGTCATATTAGGGATTCTTTGAAGCTTTGATGCTATTTTTTTGGTTTGTTAATGTGCTTAAGGGATAAAAGAACTAAGCTCCCCAAAGGATGGATCATTCAGCTTGATTTCTTTCTCTTAGCTGGTTTATCTAAGTGCTGTGTCTGGTCTCATTGTTGTGACTAATATTTCTCCTTTGAAAATGGTTTCTACTTTTAAAAAAAATTTTTAAAGCCTTTAAACTACTTGAAAAGATAAAATCTAAGCATCTATAAGTCATTTTTTCCCATATTGAATTTAAATTTTAGCAAGTAATACAACTTTATTTCTTCTATAGTTCGTTACCATTAATTTTTTTCTGATTCAATTGACATTGACATTGGCATTGACAGACTTCAAACTTAGAGGATTTCAAGGTCCTAGAAAAGATGCTCTATGTTGAATCTCATCTTCTCATAGAAATGGTATTATAATAAAGAGGTTATATTCCTGTTCAACTTTTTCTAAAAATGACAGTAAAAATCATATTTAATCAATAGTAAATATATAGTTGTACAATATAAAGGTTTTCTATATCAAATACTTAATAAGAGCAACAAAGAAAATTTTCTTATTAACAAAATTACAGAAAATTATATAAAATATGATGTAGTATTTTGATATATCATATTCTTATCTTCTTAATTCTTGCCTCTTTTTAATACAATATTTGATAATGAAACATTTTCACCAGAGTCGTAGAGTTAAAGGTGAGCATCTGGGGGTCAGTTTGAATGAATATCTTGACAAGATCTGGATCACTTAATGCCGTTTTAAAAAAATACAGGCCTTGTCTCATAGCAACTTTTGTCTTTGGAATTTGATCCCTAGAAAAATTCACAATATTTTGAAAAGATGGTTAATAAGTACCCAAGAAAGGAAGTAGTTATCTTAGAGAAAGTGAATTTATCAATAGGGATGATATCAAACTAACTTAATTTCCTGTTTGTTAGGGTTACGGTAGACCAAGAATATGCTATTGTTTGCCTATATGTAATAGAACTAGTTATAATTTGCCTAAATTTCAGCAAAGCATGTGGCAAAGTCTTATGCTATCTTTTTGAACATCATTTTCTAACAGAACTATCTAGAAATGGAATGAATTAATATATAGTATGTAGCAGATTTTCCTTCACTGTGAGTTTTCTTGAGCTATTAATTCACCAACACCAAAAGCATCACCTTTAACACACCCTAATTTTAAAATTCATAAACTAACATATACTTTTACTGAATTTTCCATTCTTTGATCATTGTTACTGCTTTGCAGTGTCCAAAACACATACACACACACACACACACACACACACCAATAAACCACAAATTCATTCTAACTTTACTTACAGCTTCACAAAATTACAAGTCTTTTCAGCCCAGTCCCTAGTCATAGGATCATACAAAGAGATGCCCCCTCATTTTGTTAATAAGAAAATTGAAGCCCAGGACAGGTAAATAATTTTCCCAAGGTTACATAAGTAGTAAGTGTCAGAGGCAGGACTTGAATCCAGATTTTTTGGTCCCAGAGCTAATACTCTTTCCATTCTTCTCAATGCAAAATCTTAAAATTTTAACTAATAAAAGCATTTTGTAGAATTTCAAATCATGTTAGCAACAAAGTGAAGGACTAAACATCTTTAAAACAGAAATGTGTACCAAAAATGAAGTAACATCTGCTTTCTTTATGGTCTAGCTTACCAGGATTTATAAGAAGGTTAAAAAATAAAAATTGATGCAGTAACAAGACTGTACTAGCCAAAGATTGAGCATATGGCTAGGGGCTTGCAACAAAACCTAGCCCCTATACCCTCTTTTCAGTGCCATGGAAGTCTGATTTTCAGGCTGTGAAAATTTGCTAGTATAGTTTCAAACAATCAGTCTAGCATGTGGCAGTCCACCAGGAGCAAATGCTTTCTGGGGACTTCAACCTGGTAGCACTAGCACTGCAAATCTCTTTAAGTTCTGGCACTAGAGTGGATAATCGTATAGCACCAGCATGGCTACTCTCTTGAGCCAGACTAAAGAACTGAAGAACCAAGGGAGTGTAACAAGACATCAGGATAGGCTATATTGGTAGAGGGAGGAGTGTTTTGCAGCACTGGACTAAGCCTGAGGGAAAGAACACAACATCTAGCTAGGGCCAGTCACTCAGAAGTCTTTTGGTGCAGAGCCTTAGGATGATGAATCACACAGAATGTGAGAGTAAATGGAGACACTTTGAGATCCAACCCCCAAAGAAGCCCTTATTAGAAGGAACAGTCAAGAGAGGATAGGAGAAAAGCAGTGGGGGTAGGGAGGGAGAGAATTGAAACTATAAAAGATCTCAGGAAGAAGAAAACCCAGAAACTCAGAACATAAGGAAATAACAAGAAGGCAATATGACTTCTAGAGTAAATTAATCGAGGTGTCTATGAATAAATACTACAGAACAAAAGGAAATGATCCAATACTTGATGAGACAGAAGACTGTAGAATGAGAAGAACATAGAATCACAATATATTCTTCCTGAGTGTTCAAAAGAGAAATGAGAATTATGAAAGCAAAAATAATAGCACTATAGAAAAACTGGAATCTGCACTGGCAAGTCTCAGCAAAGAAATATGAACATGCAAATAAACAGAAGTGAAAGTCTAAAAAGAGAAGCAGAAAACAACATTACAAAGAATAAAAAGCTCACTATTATATGGGACAGCTACTCTTACCTAAATTAAAATCAGAGACTCTCAAGGTAAAAAGCAAAAAGGGATTATCTCACAAGAAAGGGCAACTCCCAATTGAACATGCACAGCTTTTAGCTATAGCTCAACTTGTTACAGTTGTGGCATAGGCCAAGGCCACATTGTTATGAGAGGTTTTCACACAGGTTATCCCATTCATTCCCTCCACTTAATCTATTAATCTTTGAAAACATCTCATCATTCTTGATACATTTCCTCAACCATCTTGTTCTCAGTCTCCAATCCCTCTGGACTTAGTTTCTTCTTTTTTCTCTGCTGGGGTCCATCCTCATCCTTTTAATACTCCAAGTCTAACTGGACCTCCCCCTTCAGGTTGTTCAATCTTTACCATTCTGACCAGTGATGTGTGTACTACCCTTGTAATAAGCTGTATCACATGGAGGTGGGGGAAGGAGGGAGAGGGCAGGCAGACAGAGAAGTAGTATGACTCAAAGCTATCAGCAGGAACCAAAGAACCTATTTTCAGTTTGGTTCTTTGGTCCCACCCTCTAAAGGTAATCTACTCAGAAATCCAAGTTATGTCTAGCTCCTGACATCCATCCTCTGTGGAAAATCCCAATCATGTCCCTGAGGTTAAATTTTACCTAAAAAACTTACTTGTAGGCCATTCCATGGCTATCAGCCCACCACAACACTCTGCTTTATGGTGTCTTTTCCCTTCCTCCATGCCATGTGGTATCTTCCCTAACTCCACTATGCTTCCCAACCCTACTTCTCCTTACAGTCAACTCTTTAGGGTACTAAATCTCTTTCAGGATTTAGCCTGCCAGATAAAGGCATGCCCCAATTTCATGAGGCATCTACTGGAAATTGTGAGTTTCACTGACGAACTTACCTTTCATATGCTTTCCCAACTCCACTTCATATTTACCATTCTCAATGTTTATTGTATCCTTTCATGTTGTCTGCAACCTATTCCCCCAAATAAATCTACTTTTGCCAAACAGAATGGCTATTGTGAATTCTTCACATGACTGAACCCCAACTTTTGGTGCTTGCCGTCATCTGGTGACAACCCCCCCCCCCACGATAAATCACATCAGAGAGAACCAGGTCTGGAATGAGACATGGGCCAATTTTCTGCTGTCTTTGGCAATTTCCTTCACTACCTGTCCATTATCATTCAATTTTCACACAGCAAAAATTTAATTTCCCACAAACTCTTATCTTCTTCAGCCAACAAGAAGTCTCACACCAAATTATGCTGGGGTCCTACTTCTCTAGTATGAGTGTCCTGATCTGCTAACAAATCCAGTGAATTTGTCATCTGGTTTGTATTATTTCCACCATGGCCTGGAGTCTATTGAGACTATTCAACATACAAATTAGGGTTCTGTATCCCAACTCCCATATGGGTCCACCTATCACCCCAACCATTTGTTAGAGTAGTAACTAGTAACCAGTAATTAGAGTAGGTAACTTCACAAATATAAATGCCTATCAGGAAAGTCATCAACAGCAGAAATGCTAAAAGAAACAGACATAATACATCTAGCAACAGATAGATGACTAAGCCAAATAATTAACCTACCTACTTATTTAGGCTGTAATGACCACATATTTTCAGATAGGAAACTTCAAGATCTTACATACTTGAATTGTGCTCACAGCTTCTACTGAACACTTGTCCTCATTATAGAAATTTTCTATAACAGTAAAAAGCAGGAACATGATTATAATAGCACTAAAACTATTCCTTCAGGCCTCATCGTGAGAGCATATACATGACAGGATAACAACCTTGACAGTTGTCCTCCAAATTCTTGCTCAGATACTAATCTCCACCTGTAACAATTCAGGATCACATTCTTCTGAGTAGCTTGTAGTATATTCCTTTCAGATGGTAGATTGATGGCTTGATGATCCATCAGACTATTATACATGAATTCAAAATTCCAAATAATATCAGCTAGAGTCCCAAGAGATTTTATCTCAAATAGCAAGTCTCATTAATGAAAGCTTCAGGTGAATTCAGCTCTCAAGGATCACATATCCTAAATAAGTATTGACTATTCATCCTAGAAAGTTCATAGCTTATCTTCATATCTAAGTAGATGGGTTTTAAATTCAACATTACACTTTAAGATGCTTGGTAATCAATCTATATCAAAACATGTTCAGATATTAACCATGTTCAAAGGGACAAAGACATAGACCACTGTTCTCAGAATCTCCCTAAACAATGGAAACAGCTTTAAAATGATTCAATACAACCAATTTAAAACTCACATGGGATACAGAATATACTGTCCTAATTTCACATTAAAGAATCCTATCAGAATTAATATTAATAATTGTTTAGCCTAAAAAAAATGTTAATTCAACTTCCTTCAAATCAAGATGTACCTATAAACTTTTTTGGTAATATAAATAACAGGTACAACACCAGTATTGTTAAAATTTCTCTAAGCACAATTAAACTCCCCTCTCACCAAAACATTACTAATTGCAGAGTCAAATTTAGAGGTTATAAATTGTCCCTAACAGGCCATTCTTAAGGTTCCTCCACAAGTTATTTAAGCCTGGTATTCTCAGCCTGCAAACTGCAGTCTCAGTCATCTGTAATGTCTGTTAAGGTCCTTCTCACTGTGCCTCTTCCAGGACTTAGCACACCACTCTCCTGGAACTGCAAACTCCAAAGATGTTTTCTAGGCCAGCAATCCTTTCATCCTAAGGACTAAAAAGGATGAGGACACTGCCAGTGTACAATTTCTTTAAAAACTTATCCTTTGTTTCAAAAGAAGGTTTTTCCTTTCTCATCCCAAATAAAAGTAAACTAAACAGCATCTCATTTGAGGAAAGTCCAAGATCACTTCTGGGTACAGCAATAAGCAAACATATAGTCCAAGGCAATTTAGTCTTTAACATCAATTTAGTAATCTATTTTTTAAGAATCTGATTCATTCTTTCTACTTTCCCAGGTTAGGGTAGATGCCCAGGTGTATGGAATTGCCTCTCACTTTGCAATTCCTCCCCATTATTTCTTGTAAAACCTTAGAAGTAAATACATTCCTTTATCAAAATCAATAGTTTCTGCCAATCGATACTTAGATACAATCTATCCCAGTGTTATTCCACTAATCCCTTTTAAACTAGCAGAGCTCAGTGGAAATCTTCCACCCATCCTATCAAATGGTCCTCTATATCTCAGTTTCCCCACTGGTATCATTTCATTAAAACCTAACTTGAATATTTTGGAGTCAGGCTACCTCTCTCTGGAGGGACACCACCTCAATACCTTCTTATTTAGCTTTAGATCTATGACATACTTTTCAGATACAATATGTTTGCAATTACACATATTCCTATACACCAAATTTTCTTGCTTTTACTTCTTTGTTAAAGGGAGAAAGCAAGACAAACCTTAAGATTTAGACTATAAGTAATATATAAGTATCTTTAGACCAATTTTCACAAAATTTATACGACATATTCAGCAGGGCTGACAGTGTACACACACAGTCCCAAAATTTAAGGTGGCAGAAAACTGCCCTTTCAAGTCCATTTACAAGACTTTAAGAAATTGGCAGACTTTAGGACCCTGGGGGAGAGAGGGTCAGAGAAATTTGGAATATGCTGATCTTGTGAGGGTTTAACTTGGAGGATTTGATGTTTAAAAAGTCTACTTGTCCTACCTCAGGAGAAGAGGATTTGGAACTTGTAAGGGTAGTTGACAGAAGGGTAATTCAGAGAGCATGAAAGGAAATTTTGAAGCAAATAGAGGAGAAAAGGTAACCAGGAAAAAAGTACAAATCAGTCGTGGACTGCACAACCAGAAGAATAGTAAGGGAGAGTTATTGTCTTCTCTGACACCTATAATAACTGACTTTGTTCTAGGAGTGAAACACAGAAAAAGGGGGGTGGATTTATGGAGCAAAATTTACAAGGCAATGGCAAAAATGTCTTAAGAGTGCAACCTAGAATGGATACGTTAGAAGTTTTGATTGCATAAGGAATACAGACAAAAGAAAGAAACCAGACATTATAGAGATCATGCATCAAAGAATGAGAATTTAGATTATCTAGAAGAGGAGGGAATAAAGAAGAGAATAAGAGAACTTTTTTTTTTAAGGTGTAAAAAAAAAAAAAATTTAAAACTAATAAGAGTCAAAGAGGAGATGAAGGAGAAGTCTACTTGATTGAGAGGGGAAAATGGGGGTTCAAGGAAGAACAGATTCTATGACTAGATAAAAGTATAATGGGGAAAAAGGAACTAATAAGCAAAATTCCAAAGTGAAATGGGTAACAAATGAGAGGAAGAAGTGTTGGGGTAAGGAAAGAAAGTCAGTCATAACAGGACAATCTTAAAAATATTAAGATAAAGTAATTGAACAAACAACACTATGTTTACAGCAGAGGAGGAAAAAATTACAACTTGGTGGGGAAAAACAATATTAGACACAAGAGATGGAGGAAAATGTAAACCTAACTCTTAATTTTAAATGTGAAGGTATTAATTCAATAAAACAAAATAAAAAGTGATAGATTAGTTAAGAAAACAAAGCCCTACAATGTCTTGCTTACAAGAAGTACATTTAGGGGGACAAAAAGATATATACAAGATAAAACTGAGAGGATGGAAAAAATAATTGACTATACATCAAGTAAATCCTAAAAGTAGGCACTGCAATCAGGCACTCCTATGTGACAAAGCAAATACAAATACTCAAAAATTAAAAAGGATAAAGTGTTATGCTTAAAGGAACCATAGATAACAAATTAAAATACTCCAAATACCTTATTGGTCTCCAAATGCATAAATGAAAACATCTGAACTACAAGAAGACATAGACACTAATATAGTAGTGGCAGGATTCTCGGTATTTTTCTCAAGTTTTATATTACAAACAAAAGGAAAAATATGGAATTGAATAAATTGCTGAAGAAAGTAGAATTTAAAACTAAGCAGAACCAGAAGAATATTACAATAGTATACCATAATAGCAATATTATATTATGATCAACCATGAATTACTTAGCTATTCTCAGCAATACAGAAAACCAAAACAATTCCAAAGGATTTATGGTGAAATATACCATCCACCTGCAGAGAAAGAACTGATAGAATCTGAATGCAGATCGAAGCATTTTTTTTTTTGCAATATGGCTAATATGGAAATATGTTTTACATGACTATACATGTATAATAATACATGTATAATAAACTTGTTTGCCTTCTTTAAAGAGAAGTTTGGGGAGGGAGAGAGAAATTGGGATTCAAAATTTTTAAAACAAATGTTAAGAATTATTTTTGTATCTAATTGGAAAAAATAAAATTTTTTAAATAATAAAAACTTATGATGTCTTCTGAATGGTAAGCAAAATAATATACATATTTCTCAGCATCACATGGAACTTTTAACAAACTAACCATATGCTAGGGCATGTAGAGATAATTCAAACAAATGTAAAAAGGCAGAAATAGTTATCATATCCTTTACAAATCATAATGCAATAAAGATGGCAATTAGTTTAGGCACAAAAGAGACAGATCCAAATGGAGACTTAATAATGAAATCCCAAATAATGATTGGATCAAACAGATGAAAGAAATAATTACCATGGGAAAAATATTATGATGAAACATCATGCCAGAATTTCTAGGATGAAGCTAAAACAATTATCAGGAAGAAAAATCATGTTCTTGACAGAAAACTTAAGATTTTTGAACTCTTGACTATGCATTTTTTAAATTAGCCTAGAAATAAACCTAAAATAAGCCCCAAAGAAGATATGTTTAAAATTATAAAATAGACAAATAAGAAACAAATAATAATATAATATTATAACTAGTTCCTTGAAAAGACCTTATAAAAATGTTTTTTGGAAAAAAAACATAAAATTGTAAACATTTGGCTAATCTTGATTTAAAAAGGAGAGCAGAAAATCAAATCAAAATAGAAATTGAGTAAAGTGGAGCGCGAATGGCGCAGCAAATGAAGCATTGGCTTTGGAATCAGGATCATTTGAATTTGAAATCTAGCCTCAGATACTGAATTAACACTTCCTAGCTGGGTGATTTTGGGTAAATCACTTAATCCCAGTTGCCTCACAAAAATAAAAACAACAATAAAAAACTTTGTTAAACGCCATCTGCATCCAGAGAGAGAACTATGTAGACTGAATGTAAATCAACACATGCTATGTTCACTTTTTTCTTTTTCTCGTTTTTTCTCTTGTGATTTTTCACTTTTATTCTGATTTTTGTCTCCTAAAATGATTCATAAAAAAAGTGGTTTAAAAAAAAAGAATGTATATGTATAAACAGAAAAAAAGTGAAATCACAGCAAAATCAAAATTCAAAACATGTGCATTTCTGTACTAACAAAACTGAAGACACAAAAATAAAAGAATTCTTTCAAACATATAAAAATAACTAAATTTTTAGGAAACCACTAACAGATTTTAAGTAGCCCAGTCTCGGAAAAGGAAATAGGTCTAGCTCTAAAAGAATTACCAAGAAGAATTTCTTGGTTATAATGGAGTCACAGGATAATTCTATCAAACTTTTAGAGAAAATTAATCCCCGTACTTCACGAATTATTCCCAAAAATTGAGCACTTTACCAAAACTCTTTTATGAGACAAATATAATCTTGTCACTTAAACTAAGGAAAGATAAAACTCAAAAAGAAAACTATGGGTCAATATCATTAAGGTATATTATAATACTCAACAATTTTAAACAAAATCCTGCAAAACATCATAGCAGTTTATTCAAGTGGGATTTATACATAGGATTCAAGGATGGTTCAATATCAGGAAAACAATCAATATAATTAATCATATTAAAAGCCAGAACCACAAGATCATCTCAATAGATGCAGAAAAGTCTTTGACAAAGCATAATACTTACATGCTAAAAACAAACTAAAAACTACAGAGTGTAACTATGGAGGGACTTTGTTTAACTATAATAAACAAAAATCAAACTAAAAACAAACCTCATGTGCAATGGAGATAAATTAGAACTTTTTTCAGCTAATACAGGAGTGAAGCAAGAAAATCAACTCTCCCCACTATTATTTGACATAATTCTGAAAATTCTAGCAACAACAATAAAGAGAAAGAAATTAAACATAAAGATAGCTAAAGAGGAGATTAAAACTTATTTGCTGATGATGATATATGGTGGCTTACTTAGAAAATACTAGGGAATCCACACAGATACTAATTAGAATAACTAATGGTTTCAGCATATAATTGCAAGTTTTAAGAGCCTCAAAAATCAACAGCATTTCTATATAATAATAACAAAACACAAGAAGCAATAATAGAAGTATCTAAATCCTTGTAATTACAATATGCATAAAATATCTGTGGAATCTCTACTTTTCAGAGCATACAACAGACTTGTATAGATCCAATTAAAAAGTTCTCCTTGAAGAAATAAAAAACTCAAATAGCTGAAAATAGTTCTAATGGCTAGGCTATGCCAATTATAAGAATGATAATGTTATCAAAATTATATTTTAATATTATATCAAATTACCAAGGAAATACTTCATAGGACCTGATGAAATTGTAACAATCCAATCGGAAAAACAAAAGAGCTAAAATTTCATGGGATATGGTGAAAATGAAGGGACCACTTTCATAATTCAAATTATATTATAAAGCAGGAGTCATCAAAACCAAATGCTCTTGGTTAAAAAATTGAAAGCTCAGAATAGACTAGATGAGGAAAATCAGAAACAATAGAAAAACCTCAATATTCCACTGTTTGATAAAGTAGAAAACAAATTATTTAAGGGAAAAAACTCCTTAATTGATAATGTTAAAAAAAATACCTGGGAAAACTGGAAAGCAGTCTGGCAGAAAATTAGTCTTAGGCCAACACTTTACATCATATTCCACAATGCATTCTAAATGGATGCCCTTAATTTTTAGAACTTTCAAAAAAAATTTAGAAGAGAAACATCATATATCTTTCATAGTTTTGAGTAGCAATATTCTTAACCAAAAAGAAGCATAAAGATAATTACAAAACATAAAAATGGATAACTTTGATTACTTTAAACTGAAAAGCTTAGTCATATCTCCATACTATTCATTCAGTAAATATATTAAGCACCTGTTATATTCAAAGAATCCTGCAAGGTACTGTGGAAAATACAAAAGTTAGAGAAGGCAGTTCTTACAAAGTTATATTCTCATGGATTTTCCATCTGTTCAGGGTATGAAACACCAACATTCATAGCCATAGTATATCTTGTTATATTATTTTAAGCTGTTTGATATAGAAAGCAGTAAAAGGAAATGGTTAAAAGAAGAGATGGTATTAGTGTGTGTAAAACTAATGCAGAGACTTCAAATCAAGGAGAATTTCAGTGAGGCTAATGATTTTTAAAAACTACTTGCAAGGCTGGATTATTCCATGGACTCTGGTATTAATTATGATCTAATAGAGTGAATCATAGAAATCACAGCTCTAGAATGATTTCTTAACTGCAAGTTGGTTTTATTTTTCTCTGAGGATTGTGTTTGTAGGAAAATGTGGTAGTGTGAATAGATTTGAATAAACTACTATATTTTAAATTAAATTCAAAAGTTGTATTCAACATTATGGTTGAGATTTTACACATACAAAATGTCAGGAAATTCAGAGTTATGGTTCCCACAACAGCTATAATTCAGCCAAATTGCACATATGTATTAAGGCATTAAAGTTAACACTCTGTGCAGCCATGTAATAAACTACATATGTGAAAGAAGACAAGTTACGGTAGCTTTGGGAACTATAATTTTGCATTTCTTGACTTGTGCATTCAGAATTTCAATTTAGCTTTGCACTAATAATTTTGTTGAATATTTTATGCATGAATACATTTTGGTAAATTGCTAAAAGTCGGATAAGAGATAGACAACTCTATGAAGCATGTAAATTTTAAATAGTTTCTGCTATGTCTAAGTTTTATATATAAAATACTTGTTCTTAAATAATTTTTTAGAGTATAAAAAGTATGAAGATTTGAAGTTTAACCCACCTCTGAGTTTGTGTACCTAAATTATTTTTTAAAAATTTTAATCAATTTTTAAAAGATTTTAAACATTAAAAAAAGGAATGGGGGAGGGTACTAAAATGTTCTTTCTCTATATAATTTTAAATGATTGGAAAAATCACATTTTTCTCAGAAAGTCTTTAAATTAAATATTCTCAGCAGGGAATCCAAATTCTTTCTGTAATTGTGATATACTATTGATTTGATTTTTTTTTCTCACAAACCATCCATCCCTAAAAATACTATGTGATTAATACTGTATTTCTTTTTCTTACTTAAGAATAATTTTGTTTTGAGAATTTCTTGACATTCCCTTGAGATGTGACAAAACCAGAATTAGATATAGTAGCTGGGTTTAAGAGTAAATCTGAGAATTTCCACAGGAAAAAGGAAATTTTTTTTTAAGAAAAAATTTAACCACTTGAATGTAGTTTATTTGAAGATACTTTGAGGTGAAATTCAGCAGGATAATCAAGATCCTTTACAAATATTCCATGTATTCCCATGAGTAACCACACACACAAGTCAAGTTTATGATTTCATTTTTCATCTATTTAAGTTTCTTTCATTTTCTTAAAGAAGACATTTGGGTAGCAAATTCTTGAAACTTGATTTGAATCCCAAATTGGAAAGTGAAAGAACATTATTTATAAATGCTGGGAAAAATTGCTTCAGAATTTGAAGGGATTTCAGATATCATTTAATTTAACTAGCTGAATAGGAAATTTCCTCTAAAATATCCCTGATAAATGGTCAGTTGCCTTTTTGGTGAAATCAATCTATATTTCTAATCCATTGTACACATTTTGGTCTTTAAATACTTCAGGACAACCAGCTCTTTTTCAGGCTTTTAAACATCTCCAGTTCTTTCATCCAGCTCTCTTACAGTCTGGTCTTAGTCTCCTAGCTTTGCTAATTTCCCATTCTGATCTTACTTCTCACACTAAGGGCCCTTATTGACTCTTAGTACCTAAGATCATTTGCTTTTGCTTTTGCCAACCATTTCATACTGATTATCTGTATAAAAATGGCAGTCCAATAAAATTGCCCAGATGTTAAAAATAATAATAAACTATATTCTGTCTATATCTCCCCATCATGTAACTCAAATGACAGACCAACTTTACATTTTGTCCTACTAAATTTCATCTTATTAAATTTGGGCCATGGTGCCACAATGCAAAAACTTTTTTGGTATATACATTGTATTAGCTAGTCCTCCTAACTTTGAGTTTATCTATAAATTTTATAGACCCTTAGCTGAATTATTGATAAAAATGTTAAAGAGAACAGAACCAATCACAGATTTCTGTACAATACCCCCCAAAAAAAGAAAAAAAGTACCAGTGGCTCACTCTTACTTCCAAGATCAAAGTCAGTCCTCCATTGACATTGAAAAGTGCTTCACAACCTTCCTGTCCTGCCTTTCCAGTTCTTTAACACTTCACTCCCCTCAACACAGTTTGATCCAGCCACATTGGCCTGCAGACAGCACTCTTTTATCTTCCATATCAGTGCCTTTGTGTTGATGTTACCATGCCTAATGAGACCAGCTCAAGGGCCTTGTCAAGAAGAAAGACATGATGCAGGACAGGCAGAGACTTCGATTATTGAATTTTGAAGTTTGTTTATTGATCTGAGAGCCAGAGTTTATATATTCTTTATGTTGGTGTTGCAATAATACCAGGTGTTTCTAAGTTACATAATGTATATTGTATTGTTACTTCGTACCTAGACATTAATATTAAACCATAACTAGCTATAACAATCTGTGTACCACAGCATAATCATAAATTGTCTAGTTTGTGATGCCTTGTTCCTATTCCATGCATTCATCACCAAAGTTATATTGAATTTACATCAAACATGTTTCCTGGTGCTTACATGTTTACATAGATAACTTCCAGATTTATTACATCTTTGTGCTAGCAGCACTTGTTTGATCTAATAGGTCAATCCATCCTATTCTCAGCCTTGGTTGTGGAGGAGTGGTGAGCCTGCTGCACATCAATCCACAGCTGCAGAGAGTATGCTTTTGTTGCTGGCCTCTACATCTTCCCCTTTCTTTTTAATTCATAGTATCAAAGGTCCTTGGTTCACACTGAGAAACTTTTAGAGCCAATTTTAAACAGGGATTACCCACATGTACACATTAGCATCAGGAATAAGAAAAATAACCCAAAGTGTAATATCATACTTCCTACATTATTAAAAGAATTTATCTGTTTCAGAACATTCAATATTTCATCAGTTAGTATTTTCAATATCCAATGTGACATTTTTCAGGCAATCCAAATCTCTATCCAATGTAGAGTTAGCCCAGATACCAAGTAGCTTATTTCATATTGTATTCCAGTTATGTTTTGTATGATTAAAGATCATAGGTGTCATATATATATGTAAAGTGATAGTCACAGCATAATTGAATTCATATTTCTAATAATGCTTCAGTAACAATTCCTGCAGATTACAGAGCATTCAATTTTCCTTCAAAGTCAAGGTTTACAAGTCATTGTGCTTTTAAAGCCTTAAATTTTTCCAATTCTTGTAAAAACTCTGCAGTTTTGCAATATATTTGCAATATCTTGAGGATCAATACCATCAATTTGAAAATACTAGAAAAACATTTGGAAACTTTTGTAGCTAAAAGCTGCATAGAGACAATCTTATTTATATTTACATTATGCAGCTTTTGTGCTTTTCTTCTAAGACTGTTGGTATTATTTATAGTTATTGAGGCAGATTTAACCCACAGAGGGTTAGCCATATAAATCCAATGTAATCATTCTTCCATCTCATAAGCACCTATTCTCCTCCACCATGGTCTTGCTTTCCTCTTCCATCGGTCCTTTCTTGAAAGATTTCCTTGGATATTCAGGGGTTTCATCCTTGCAGCTAGTGTGATGATACATTTGGATGTTTTTCTTGGGGATTTAGACCAGTTCTGCATTTTTTGACAGAAGACCAGCATAGCCTTGACACCCACCCCCACCCCCCCATTAATAATTTTACTGGACCAGCTCAATTACCTGTTTTTGGATCCTTCCACGTTACTATGACATTTGGTTGCTCATCTAACAACCTGTTCTTTTATCCTGCAAAATGTTTTTGTGCAGGAATACATCCCTGATCATCTAATGCCAAAAAATTTATGGTATATATTGCCTGATCCAATCTCCTCCTTACCCTATTCTCTACTCCCCCTTTTTTCTGTTTGTCAAGGAAGATCATAATATCTTTATTGTGTCTTTCAACAATGGCTTGCCCCTTAATTGTGCAAAATTTTTAGTAGTATAGGCAGGACCATTGTCAGTCTTGAGGTGTTTTAGAAAGCCAAGAATAATAAAGCAAAACAGTAATTATCAGTGACATGGGTGGCAGTTTCTCCAGCTTGGGGAGGTAGCCATAATTCCAACAGATGAAAATCTCCTGGGTGGTGGATGACTGACTTGATGATCTATCAGATAGTCATATCTGAATTCAAAACTACAAACAATATTAGCTATCATCCCAAGAAATGTTATTTTAAATAGCAACTTTCATCAAGTAAAAGTTCAGGTGGATTTAGCTTTCAAGGAGCACAGATTTTAAATAAGTATTTGACTATCTTACATTGATAACAATAAGAGATTCATCCCTGAAAGTTCATAGATTATCTTGATATCTGAGTAGATGGCTTTAAGTTTAACATTACACAAATAATTTTTCTTTAAGATACTCATTAATCAGTACTCAAAGGCTCAAGTTTCTAGGGTCAGATTATTTGAGAATCCATCAGATAGCAAAGATATTTAAAAAGAGATTTTTCTTTGATTTTTTTTTTAGAGTAATTACCAAACTTCATGAACGTAGGGCTTGATTTAAATCATGTATTAAGAAATTCATAGGGCTTGATTTAAATCATGTATTAAAAAATTGAAATTGTTTACATCTTTACTGCTATATAAAATATCATCCATATAGTGAATTATTTTGAAATCTGGATATTTCAGTCTCACTGGTGAAATAGCATGGCTAACAAAATTTTTTGGCATATTATAGAATATTTTTCATATTTTGAAGTAACACTTTCCATTGAAATCTTTGTGCAGGTGCCTCCACATTTATACCAGGAATAGTAAAGGCCAATTTAGCTTTATCCTCCTTTGGAAGAGGAATAGTAAAGAAGTAGTCTTTTAAATCAATAACTATCAAGGGCCATTCAGCAGGCACTATAGTAGGGGAAGAAAGACCAGGCTGAAAGGGGGACCCTTAGTGACCATAGTATCAATTATTGTGTGAAAGACATGTAACACTTGCCATTTCCCTGATTATTTCCTATAGAGTATTCCTAGGGCTAGTAGAAAATTCCATATGTCCTAATTTGAGCTGCTCAGAAGCAAGTTGATATAGAATAGTTAGTTTCTCCTTTGAACAGAGGTCTCTATTTTACCTACCAGATTTGTGACAAAGATTATTCATAATGACCTTTATAAAGGATACAATATAAGACTGGAAGTGGCTAAATATGTGTAATTTCAAAATATCTTTGCACCATAGATTTATAGGATTTTTTTCTAAAATATAAGTTTGAAAATAGACATTATTCTTTTCAGGATTTTTCCTATTTCAATATTTTAGCATTTTGTTTTGATAATGCTACCATTACTATCTTTTTTGTTTCAAGTGTACAGTAATTATTAATAGTCCTTTTAACTCACAAGCAAAGGTGGAAATACCCAATCTTCTAAATTAACTTTACTGAGTTAGCAAGACTAATAATAACAGATTTGTATACACATTTCCTGCCTCCTATTGGTTTTTCAGTTTATAACAAGCCAAATCTAGGTTCTATGTCTCAGAAGGAACCTATTCCTAAATCAATTCATGTAGAACCAATTAAATTAAACAGCTATTAATTGTCTAATTAATTTAATAGTTTAACTTAATTAATTTAATTGTTAACAATTAAACAACCAATTAAATTTCCAATTTTGACATACATACAAATTTAAAAGTTATCTAAAAATGGACCAGTACTTTCATTTGTAAAAAGTCTCTAAAATCTAGTTAGATATTCTATTCAAGCCTCTTCTCTTTAGTATGCCAGGAAAGAGTTAAATGCCAATTCTTGCCTCATATGGGTTTTTATCTTGAGATTCTTCCTGGCATGATTCTACAAACTTGAGTTCTGATAACAAAATTACAGGCTCCTTGCTTATAGGAGTTTTTAAACTGATAACACACTGATCTTCCATTTTCTCAAAAGTATCCACTCTCTCTAAGCCTTTTCAATCTATGCTTATCTACCTGTGTCTTTCTGCTAATTGACATTGTCCCATTTTGCTAAACAAAGTGAAACTAAAATTAGTCCAAGACTTTAAATAAAACTACAGCTCCTCTTCTATCTCCAGTATCCACTTATCTGTTGATTTTATGCTTTCCTGTTCTCCCTCTTACCTGTGTTGCTCTGGAATCTTGAATGATTTGAGATAGTGCTCCTTCTCAGTGCTTCTCTGCTTCAATGTAGGCTTATATTCTTTTACCTGTTTGGGCACCACTTGAAACCAGCTCAAGGGCCTCGTCAAGAAGAAGACATGACTCAGGACCTCCATAGACATCTATTATTGAATTTTGAAGTTTGTTTATTGATCTGAGAGCCGGGGTTTATATACTCTTTATGCTGGTGTTTCAATAATACCAGGTGTTTCTAAGTTACATAACATATATTCCATTATTACATTGTAGCTAGACATCAATATTAAACAGTAACTAGCTATAACAATCTGTGTACCACAACATAATCATAAAATGTCTAGTTTGTGATGCCTTATTCCTGTTCCGTGCATTCATCACCAAAGTTATACTGAATTTACATCCAATATGTTTTCCTGGTGCTTACATGTTCACATAAGTAACTTCCAGATTTATTACATCATTATGCTAGCAGCACTTGTTTGATCCTCAACCTTGGTTGTGGAGGAGTGATGAGCCTTCTGCACATCAGAGTATGTTAATCCCTGCATAGCTTCTTAGGAGATCTGCTTGTTGATTCTCTACAGTCTAGAATACTCTCTCTCTCATCCACCTCCACCTTTTATATCAGGCTTTCCTTCCCTACCTCAGCTACTAATGCCTTTCCCTCAAAGATTATCCTCTGTCTTTTATTTTTTTAAGAAAATTCACATTACCTTGTCTTGTAACGTTCATATTTGTCTTCTCCTATCAGAATGCATGTTCCCTGATAACAAGAACAGTTTCTTGGTATCCCTAGCATGTAGCACAGTACCTGGCAACAAAATGCTTATTAACTGACTGGCTGACTCACTACTTATTGGTCCAGTCATTCAACCAATTCCAAATCTACCTAATTGCTTTAATATTCAACTCTTATCTCTCCATCACATCTGCAAAGAAAACAAGAGAGACTTTTGTCAGATATTTTGCAAAAACCTGGGATTCTTATCAACCAGTCTAGAAACCCTATCAAAAATATACAGCCTGACTTGTTCTTGTTTAGAACCAGACTAATTCTCAGTAGTTATGATCCTTCCTAAATGCATACAGGATTCTTCCTTTTAACAAAAAGAAAGAGAGAGAGAGAGAGAAGAAAAGAATTTTTTCCCCCTAAGAATCAAAGTCAAACTCACTACCTACAGTTTGAATATCTTCTATCTTCTACCTTCTGGCAGCTGGAAAAGTTCATGAGATCCAGTGCTACATTTAGAAGGCCATAGCTTCAAGGAATAAGAAAATGATAATCTGACTGTACTCTCTTCTTGTTAGATCTTATCTCAAATATAATTTTTAGTTCATGTTTTAGAAAGGACTGATAAACTAGAGTGACATAGAAGAGAAAATAGAGTAGTAAAAGTCCTACAATCTATGTCATAAAGTTTGCTTTAAGGAAATAAAAGTGTTTGGTCTAAAGCAAAGCTCTATAAACTATGGGTCTCAACTTTATATGGAATAATGTAACTATATATGGAGGTTGTGAAAATATGATTTATTATCAGTAAATGTTTGATTAGTATACCTATTTTATATATATTTACATTAAAATTTCTGAGGCAAAAAGAGGTAGTGAGTAAAAAAAGTTCAGAAGCTCTGGTCTAGAGAAGAAAAGTCAGGTTTATAATGGCTAACATCAAGTAAAGATTCTCACTTAGAAGAAGAATTTGATTTAATCTCTTTAGCACAGAGGGCAGAATTAGGGACATTGAGTTGGGAGACTGAAAGAAAAGTAAATTTACTTTTGAATTAAGGAAATATTTTCTAACAACTAAAGTTATCAAAAAATGGAATGAATTATAGATAGGTATTTTGCTAAAAGCATCTTGCTAGAGTGCATCAGGGCACTGTTGGCTAGTCACCCCCAGAATCCACTTATTCAACCAGTTACAAATTTAAAAAGACCAAACGAAAACTTGTCAGATATATTGTACTGGGAACTTTTTTTCAGGTTCACTGAAGTTTTTTCCAATTCTCCATTTTCCAATTCATATTAAAGCAAAATATGAACACTTTTAATAACAGAGTTAACATGATAGGTAGGATATTAGTCATTCAAGACTTGAGTCTGAAAAGATCTGTTTAAAGCCAACTTCCAATTCTTATGATTATGGGCACATTTTATTTTACTCATCTGAAAAATAAAGCTAATAATGTATATTAGCATCTACATTACAAAAATTTTTTGAGGATCAGATGAAATTAAGTTAAATGTAAGTAAATCTTAAAGTAGTAGTATTAAATTAAATTAAAATATCATCTATTATTGCTACTAAGGATAGTTACGATGTAACTATAACCCAACTATGAGTCACAGTCCACCAATTCTAACACTTTAATAATTCTGTTATTTTATGTATTACATATATTGTATTTATATGTAAATTGTTTTGTATTGTAATTGTATTATTGTAAATACATCTATTGTATTTAACATATACTTTAACATATTTAACATGTATTAGACTACCTGCCGTCTAGGGGACAGGGTGGAGAAAAGGCGGGGAAAAGTTGGAACAGAAGGGTTTTCAAGGGTCAGTGTTGAAAAACTACTCATGCATATGTTTTGTTAAAAAGCTATAATAAAAAAATAATAATTCTGTTATTTCTTTGACTAGAACATGTGACCAGTTGCGGTGTACAGCCTGTGATTTCCGTGTGTTAAACTTTGATGATTACATATGGGACAAATCCTGTGATTATCTGTTTTTCAGGTATGTTCCAAAAAATCTCAGATTAATAATCTTTAAAAAATTTCTAGCAGAGTTTGATATTTCTTATTCTGCTTTACAATCTATTAGTAATAAAGTGAATAAATTCTACATTTAGGTGTATATCTTAACATAAGACAGTTATTAACATTATTTAAGTACCTTTTTTTCTCTTCATGGGAAGCTTGCATAACCCTTTTACAGGGGTTCACATTATCTTGTTCCTCATCCTAGGAAGTTTAGTTACTTAAATAACAAGTGAGCTTTGAAATAAGTTATCTGTCAGACATATGACACTAAAAATAGCTTTATAGCAAGAATTCAGTGTACCATACCTTTGAATTCTCTCCAACTACTTGTTAAGTTTAATATAATAAATCCTCCAGAACTACAGAAGATTAAAAATTTTTCCCACTTTATGGCTTCTTCCCTTACCTTTAATATATTTTTTTAAACTAACATAAGCCTAAAGTTTGTGTGAAATTGTTTTATTCTAATAATGAATTGCTGGGTTGTAGCCATCGGCCTTTTGGGCTTTTGATCAATCAGTAAACATTTAAGTGCACTTATATGTGGCACTATGTGCTAAGAACTATACATAATAGTAGATTCACTGTACACAACAGTAGACTCATATAAAATATTTTATTACTTAACCCTGGGCAGTCACTTCATCAATGAAAGCCCTAGCGTTACCTGATATTTCACATTGCCAGTCTCTCCTAATTCTCAGGGCGTCCTCTCTGACCACTGACCTTTGCATTGTCAAGTAATTCTACTTGGCTTGCCCTTGGAGGCCTTCAGAGATCTCTGGCTATGATTTCTTGAATCGTAGTTTAATAACCGATAGCGTGCTCAAGAACAGCCATGTACAAACTTAAAGCCTTTATTATACTTGCTCACATATTGTCCTGACTTGTTAACTCCCTAGTGAACAGGGAGACCTACGTGTTCACTATCAAGCTCTTTACTCTCTTGGCTATTCATCAGCTTGGCTCAGCTACCCCAGGATAAAGAGACCAACCTCCTGTTGGCAGTGGGCTTAAAAGGGGTCTGTGAAGTCACACACACAGCCAATCAGAGAGAGAGCCATCTTCCATGAAGAAGCTATCTCGAAATGACCAGGATCCTGCCCATGGGGCAGTCCCTCACCATAGAAAATTACTTCTGGGCCACTCAAACCTCCTGTTATTCTGTGCTGGCCCATTTAAAGGACCCTTACAGATTCACTCCAAAAACATTTAAAAAAAAGACAAACATATAAGAGGTGGACTCATATACTTGGACACTAGTACTCAGTTACATAAATTTCAAATATAAGACCAGTTTTGCGCATTTGAGCAGTCTTCCTAGGTAGCACCATTACTATGAGAATAAAGAAGGAAGACATCCACAATTCACTGTCATATATTGATGCTAAAATCTTAAATAAGATATTAGCAAAAAGACTACATAAAATTATCCCCAGGATAATACACGACGATCAAGTAAGATTTATACCGGGAATGCAGGGCTGCTTTAATATTAAGAAAACTATCAGTATAACTGGCCCTATTAATAACCAAATTAACAAAAACCATATGGTCATTCTGCATCAATAGATTCAGAAAAACCTTTTGATAAAATCCAACATCCATTCCTATTAAAAACACTTGAGAATATAGGAATAAATGGACTTTTCCTCAAAATAATCAGTAGCATCTATTTAAAACCATCAGTAAGCATCATATGTAATGGGGACAAACTGCAACCATTCCCAATAAGGTCAGGAGTGAAACAAGGTTGCCCACTATCACCGTTACTGTTTAATATATTGTATTAGAAATGCTAGCTTTGGCAATAAAAGTTGAGAAAGAGATTAAAGGAATAAGAATAGGCAATGAGGAAACCAAATTATCACTCTTTGCTGATGATATGATGGCATACTTAGAGAACCCCAGAAATTCTACTAAAAAGTTATTAGAAACAATCCACACCTTTAGCAAAGTTGCAGGATACAAAATAAACCCACATAAATCATCAGCATGCTTAAATATCACTAACAAAACCCAATAGAGTTACAAAGAGAAATTCCATTCAAAATTCACTGTCATCACTACCTTTGGGTTATCTTGGTAAGATGCAACTCTTGACTATAATAGGGCAGTAGAAGTATATGACTTGTTCAAGAGGAACTTTAAATAAAAGGAGGGTAATATAGGAATATCATACATCAAGAAAATATTAACAAAGTATGAAAGTTCTCAGAACTAAGTGAGGAAGGAAGCATAATAGAACATTTAGGTGACAATCAAAAAGAAAGCAAATTGGTGGTGAAAATGTACAATAAGTCACCAAACCCAGCTGGAGCAATTAAATGACAGAGTCATAAGACAGATCACAAAGCTGGGATGGAGGCTAAATAAATATAATTGTGATTATGGTGAAAGATAGGCAAGGGAGTTCAAGGGAGGATGTTCAACTATCAGAGCAAACATTGCTGAAATTCTCTGTCATCTAAAAGCAAAACATATAATACATTCTTGACTTATCTTGATGATAATTTCATCTTTGAAAAGGTAAAGGAAGCGACAAAATGTTGCTGTATTATTAAGATGCTGACTGATTAAGAACCTGTTGTTGAACTAGAGATGACAAGCATCTTGGGAGGCAGTAACAATACTATCTTTAGTGTGTATTGGAGACAAGGAGGGAAATACTGGGATTAATCTAATGTGAATTTTAGACAAAGGGAATATAGATTTCAAAGAATTCAGAGACAGGGAGAGTTCCATGAGTGAAGGCTATAAAAAGGAACTTGGTTCAAGAGGAATGGAAAACTTCCCAGAAGAAAATCTTGGTGATACCATCATTTCTGATTTTGATGAGGGGGGGGAGAAAAAGGGCTGAAATGGCTTAAAAAGGATCTTACTGATTAATTCATTTTTAAAAGAACATTACGGGGGGGGGGGGGTGGAGGGAGGGAGGGGGAAAAAAATCGAAACATAAGCGAGTGCAAGGGATAATGTTGTAAAAAAATTACCCTGGCATGGATTCTGTCAATACAAAGTTATTATTAAATAAAATAAAAAATTTAAATTTTTTTTAAAAAAAAAGAACATTACAATAGAGATGGAAGCAAAGTCAAGTAATTCAGTATGAATACAAATACAAATAATCTCAGGAAAGAGAAAACCTATTTTGAGCTAGAACTTGTGATAAATATTAAAAACAGTAAAAATTAATTTTCTCACTAAAAAGATCAAATAAAAGGAATAGGAACCCCTGCTTACAGTTTAAGTAGAAAGATGATTATTGATGAAAGAGAAAATAGAATTCAATTACTATTTTGCTTTTGTTTTTCTTACCATAGAAAATAATGTTTGTACTTGGAAAGACAGAAAAATGGAACAGGAAATTGAAACCTGAGATAAGGAGATAGTAAGACAGTATTCTGTCTTTGGTGAGCTCAAGTTACTACGTTTGCATGAAATGATATCATATATTGAACTGGTGTCGGTGATCTTTGAGGAAATGTGGCAAATGAGAGAGGGATATAGGACTAGAAACAGACAAATGTCTTGATTTTCAAATGTGAGTGGGAGGGAAGCAGATACTTTAGACCATAGGCTGATGATCTTTACTAAAATTCCTAGTAAAATTCCAGAAAAGATTATTAGAGGGATGATTCCTGAGCATCTGGAAAAGGAATGGGTGATCTCTAAAAGTCACTTAAGTTCATTAAAAAGAGGTCATTGCAAAATAACTTTTATTTCTGTTTTTAGAAAGTGTTATTGGATTGATATATTAGACATAAAGCATGAACATAATATATATGAATTTCAATAAGACATTAGGCAGAGTTTCTTGTAGACATAGCAGAGCTAATGTGAACTAGATACTATACTTAGAGCGGTGCTTCTGGGACTGGTTCACTGGATCCAGAAAGTTTTAATTAATAGATTTATGTCATTTTGAAAAGAGGTTAATAATAAAATGCCCCATTGCTCTGTTACTAGTTTGTCTTGTTCAACATTTTTATCAATAACTTGAATAAAGGCAATAATGCTTATCAAATATGTGACTAGCATGAAGCTAGGAGGGATAATTAATACATTGGATGATAGAACTGGAATCCTAAAGCATTTTGAGGAGCTGAAATGATGGACCAAAAAAAAGAGACAAATAAATTTATTAAAGGTAAATCTGAAGTCCTTCAGTTAAATCAATTGTACTAGTTACAGAATGTTACTAGAATCTAGTTCACGTGAAAAAGATGAGATTTTTCCAGTGAACTCCAATCTTATTATTAATGTGATATGGCAGCGCAAAGATATAATGAATGCTACATTAATAGAATATGATATTCTGTGCAATGGAGGTAGTATTTCTGCCCTAGTCAGAGCACATGTGAAGGAGTGTGTCCTGTTCTGGGTACCATATTTTGGAAGACATGCCAACAAGCAGAAAGTCTATTCAAAGTGAGGCAATTAAGATGGTAAGTCGTGAATCCATGCCACACACAGATAAGGTGTAAAAACCATGTTTAATCTGAAGAAGAGAAGATTTAAGAAAGATCTGAAGATGAGAAAATTGTAGGACTAGAAATAGCCAAATGTCTTGATTTCTAAATGGAAGTGAAGGGAAAGTGTTCAGATATTTGAAGAATTGTCATCTGGAAGAACTGTTATATCCTTGCTTCTGGAGAAGAAGAATACTAAGAACAGTAAATAGACATTTCAGGAAAACAAGTTTTACTTCAAGATAAGGAAAAACTTTCTCATTGTTAGAAGTATTTGAAAGTAGAATGAGCTGCCTTAGTTTGAGTAGTAAGTGTCCTATCACAGAAAATCTTTAGGAAGAAGCTGGATGACTACCTGTTGGGAGACATTATAGATGGGATTCATTATTTTAGTAAGAATTAGATACTGAGATTTTACACAAACCCACACACTCAGAAGATAAAAAACTTGGCTCATGAAGATTTTTGTTAAGCTTCGTGTTTACTTTGACTTTTCTTACAATACCAAACTCTTCCATCTAGCGTCTTCTCATTAATATTTACTATATAATGAGGTGTATACTTACACATATGTTCATACATATGAGAAAGTATTTTGTAAAGTATAAAATGCCATGTATATGTGAGCTGTAATTATTAATTGTACCTCCAATTGACATGGAAAGTTCTTGAAAAGTCTGCCAGTTAAGGTATCAGAGTCTACAGGCCCAGCCACAAAACACGTCTCAGAGTCACCAACAAGTTGGCAACTAGTCATTAAATTTTTGTAAGCCTTTTTATTTATTATTATTTTTACTGAGGCAATTGGGGTTAAGTGACACAGCTAGGAAATATTAAGGGTTTGAAACCAAATTTGAACTCGGGTCTTCCTGACTTCAGGGCTGGTGCTTTATCCACTGAGCCATCTAGCTGCCCCTTGTAAGCTTTTTGAAAGACCAGCTACAAATTATAGAAAGGACATGACTTATATCAGCAGATATCTTTTGAAGTATTGACGTAAGAAGTAACATATAACCAGTAATTATAAATTATTTTTTTAAAAACCTAAAATACAATAAAATACACAACATCAAGACTAAAGTAATTTCATTTGATCTTTTTTGATGATACATTGGGCACTAAAAAATCATGTAGTGCCCCATAGTCATAATGAACATCAGATATTGTACTGTTTTAGGTATGTGGAAGGGTTGGTCATATGGTGTGTTCTGGTAAACAGAATGCTGAGTGATACAGAATTTTTTATAGCTAAATTACCATTGAACATTTCCTATATACCTAGCATTGTGCCAGATACTTAGGGAGTGTTAAAAAGAAATAGATACTTGCACTCCAATATGTCCTACATATTCGAGACCTCTATATGCAAGGCAATTAAAAAATTAATCTGATTAACGTGTAGAATTTCTTACATTTTTCATACTGCCAAGCATTTTGGCATTTACATATGACAGAATACTTTGTAACCATGTTTTTAGTTATGTTATTAAGCACTGTGAAATTAGTTTTGTTATTTGTTTTTGTCTCACAAAGAAAAGGCATGAAGGAATAGAATATGTAAATGACATATAGCTTATTTTTAAATTATATGTTTGTCCACACCAACATGTGATGAAATGAGGGACTACTTGAGTTTCATTTCACCGTGAGTGAACTGTTAAACCTTAGTGTCCCAGGCAATTCTGCAGACTCTGAAGTTACGAATATTGCCAGTGTGTATCAGTATAGGGAGTTTTCATGCCTAGAGTCCCCCACACTGATAAAATCAGACATCCATGCATTACTTTTATATCCATTCTTTCTATTTCTTAGCTCCATACTACTTCAAATACATATTAAACATATTAATTCTCATAAAAATGTTGATTCATAGATGTTTTAAATTGTCTTAAATTTAACTTCTTTTTCTTCAATCTGATCTAAATAGCATTTGCTATACAAATATACAAATATTTGACCACCAGAGGGCATATTTGTGTAGTACTATAATTTAAGCAGCAAATGATAAGTATGGTGCTGTATGTCCTTTTATAGTTTTCATCTGTTTTATTTTTCCTTTTGAGCTCACTGAGAGCTTTACTTTTTTCTGTTAAAGAATATTTATATGTTATCTCCAATATATGATAATCATAATTGAGTTCAAATTAAAACAGTAAAAAATGCTATTGGTCATGTGGTTACTTTCCAGGGTTGTCACTATCATTGATTTAATTTTTTCAACCTAACTAAAAGCATTCTAGAATATTCATTTATATTGTTAAATAAAAATTGTTGTGGCAGAATGAATTGAAGGTCAGCATTGGAATCAGGAAGACCTATATTTGTCCTCCCTTCTGATACATTGTAGTTTTGTGACTAAGCAAACCACTTAACATCCCCATATATCTTTTCTAAGACTGAATTACAGCGAAGGTGTAGGTACATTAGTAGAGGGAATTTCTACACCAGAAATTCTAAATTCTGCTGAAATCACAAGTGTTGACTGTGAGAGTATATATTTGTGTGTAACTTGAATGAATAGGCAGGTGCCTGATGCACAGGGCAAAAAAAGTACTATGCTAGTTTAATATATGGAAGTACCTGCTTATCCCCAAAGTACCCTCAGACCTGCCCTATCTTGTGACTTAATGTCCTCATGATGACTTCATCCAAAGGAAGCTTTATGGACCCACATTTCTTCCCAAGATCTATGCGCTCCAACATTCATCTTTCACATCCAGACATGTGCCAAAGGCAGAGAGGGCAGAGATGCTTCTTCTGAATCCTATGATCCCACTGATAACAAAATCAGTTACTCATTTGTCCAGCCAGCCAGCCTTTGATTAACAAAGAGAACTGGAGGCTGTGCCTCATCTCATTATAGGCATAGAACAAGGAGCAGAACAACAAACTTACCTGCTTTTGATGGAGACAGTGGAATGAGGGTTTCATTTGAGCAGTTTTTCTTTTTCTTATTTCTTTTTTTGTCTTTTTTTTTCTAAAATCTCAGTTCAAAATTGGAGAATTAGAAGTGTTGGAAATTTCTTTTTTTGTGTTTTGGTTTGGTTTGGGTTTTTGGTTGTTCCCCTCCATCCCCCAGGTAATTGGGGTTAAGTGACTTGCCCCCAGGGTCACATAGCTAGGAAGTGTTGTGTTAAGTGTCTAAGGTCACATTTGAACTCAAGTCCTCCTGACTTCAAGGCCAGCACTCTATCCACAAATTTCCTTCTTTTAAATGATTTTTAGTTATTATCTATATATAAAGTGTCAGACAAGACCATAATGTTAAAAGCTGCCTTTTTTACTATAGGAACAACATGCCTGAGTTCAACAAATTGAAAGCAAAAATGACAAAGTGGAAAGGGACACGGGCCTATGCTTGTCAGTGTAGTTGGAGAAATGTAGAAGAACTCACTGACCTTCAGACTGATCAGCAACTTCGATGGGTTTGTGGTAAACATAATGAATGAAGTTTTCTCACCTTTCAGCCAGTTATTATAGAAAGGCCAGCATTTATGGAAGCAGACTCTGGAATGATTGTATAGTTAAGAAAGACAACTGTTATCATATGTGTCTCTTAGCAAAAGACAGTGGAACTATTTGAGTAAATTTTTAAAATTTCCAAAGTCCAATGGGTTGGGAAAGATAATCAGGCTTTAATACTTTAGAATCATTCTTTTCTCTTTACTAATATGTGTGAGTATTGACTATAATAAGGAAGATCACAAGGTAAACTTCTCATTTCTTGAGACTCTGATATTTGCCCTCCTCTCTGTCTCTTTTTAGGCTACATGATGTTCTTCTAGCATCAAGTATTTATAAAATATTTCATATATACATTTACATATACACATATATACATATATCATTTCTCCCCAATTACATGTTAAAAAAATTTTTAAAGTTTCGAGTTCTACAGTAATATAAGTGGCATCTAATATAAAATACTGTATATATATATATATATATATATATATATATATATATATATATATATATCGAAATTAAAGAAATGGTTGACCATTGTCCACACCCACAGAAGTCCCTCGTTCTAAACCTTGTTTGTGTTAGTATCATCCATATCTATCTAATCTAATGTTGCCAAAGACTATAAGAAGATATAGCAGAAATCAGATTGACTGTGATCTCTTGCCCAGCTGATGTTGTCTCATCATCTCTAGTGGCATTTTACAGAATTGTCAAATATATTTACTCCATTTTTGGTATAACAACTATTCTCATCTGGTTACTTTCATACTTTCCATTTATATCTGAAAAATATCTTTGAATGGGCCATTTTCATTATATATACTTACTTCAATATAAGAATTTTCAGGGAACCAAAAACCATAAACATTCATCAAAAACATAGTATATCAGTGCAATAACAGCAAATGGATGCTTTGGTTTTCATTTTATAGGTACTTTCTAGCATTTGACATGAATTTGCTATGGATTGCTTTTTAGTTTGAACTAGAGACTAGAAATTAGAAAAGGAACTAATAACACTTCATCTGTCGTCATGAAGAGATCTTTCATACTTCCTCCTTCCATAATCAGTAGCTGAAAGAGGGGGAAGTATTAGAGACACTGAGATAAATCTAGAAACTTCCTAATTTTCTTTGTAATCCAATCAAAAAGACTTCTTACCAATACATGTTAAATATCTAGCTCATGGAACTCTAGAAAAACCAAGATAATCTTTCATGTTACTCTTACTTTATCTGAGGAAAAAAAATGCATCTGATCATAAAATCTTTCCTAGCCATCACAATGATGTGCAAAATACTAAATTTACTCTATTGATAAAAGTTAGTGTACAGCTAAATTGAAAATCTGATGAAGACATCCAATCTATAAATTTTTAAAAGGCTATTTTTTATTGCTTGAAAATTTTTTCAGTCTAAAAAGAAAAGTGTTATAAATATATTTGTTAAAAAAAAACTCAATGAAGCCACTTTCCCACAAAATAGCAGACTCAAAAAGATATACAAGGATTAGTGTAGACTTATTAGATATGTAAGTTATAAAAGTATCAATAAAAAGTCACTGTTCAGGGTTTTTTAGATTGTAATAGAAGTTTCTTTTACTACAGTTTTTATTTGAAAAAAGTTACTTTGTTCAAATGTTGAGGTCCCATCTTCATTTTTTTTGTTTCCCATTACTCTGATATTATACCTGACCTATGCCTTCAAGTACCCAACAAATTATTAACATTCAGCAAATAAATTAATAATATCCCAAAACAAATAGTTCGTAGTTCTCATAAGCTTTTTAGTACTGCCTTATTTTGTATCTAAGATATGGATGAAGTATTATGTTATTATATTTATGTATAAATGGTTTTTATAGGCTTATATTCTGATTTAAAAGTTAGTATCAATATAAAATACAATTTGAATTTCTCCATATTGATAGAAAAATAGATTTAAAACCATCTCCAGATGTCCTACCAAAATGTTTGCTGAATTTTAGAAACTTTTCTCTTTGCCTAATGTGTATCTTGTACAAAAATAAATAAATAAATAGCCAGTCACCTCATTCTGTGCACTCAGACCTTCATTCTTTTTTAATAACACATCAAAAATAAGTGTTATAGTCTATATGTTTGTTCATATTTTCCATATTATTCAATAAAGATAGTACTGTAAGAGTTAATGTGAAGTGCACCTTTTATTTGTTTTCATGGGAGAAGGGGTGTGCAGTGTACATAATACTTAACTGCCTTAGAAAATTTCAAATATTAGTTAAAAAAAAAAAAACCTAATCCAACTCCCCTTTTTTGAAATGAGATAACTGAAGCCCAGAGAAATCAAGTGACTGATCACAAAATGAAGAATAAGTAGGTGGCAGAACTAGAACTAACGCTGCAAGGCTTCTGAAATTCAAGGGCCTGGTGGGATACACATTGATTTGCTAGTGTTAAGCAAGAACAGGTTAGGAAAATCACTGTATAATTTAAGCAAGAATATATTGGGAAAATCACTGTATAAGGAGTCATGACTATGTACATGCAATACATACATACATACATAGGTATATAAAAATATATGTGTGTATAGCAAAGCACTCAATTATGCAAAAGAGGCAAGTGCCAATGAAAGAGAGAGCTCTTGTAATGATAGTATTGGGTAGTCTCTGAAAAGTAGTTTCAAAGGACCTTATCAAATTCTTAGAATCAATCAGAGGTAACAGTATGAATTTATTTTTTTCAATATATTTTTCTTTAATTTTATTTTCCCCAACTACATGTGAAACAATTTTTTTAAAATTTGTTTTTAAGACTTTTAATTTCCAGATTTTCTCCCTTCCTCCCTGCATTAAGAAGGCACATGTGAAATTAGGCAAAGCACTTACAATAAAAGTCATGTTATGGGGGGGGGGGGGGGGGGGATCTAGATCCTCCCCGCTTTCCCCCAAAATAAACTCAAGAAAAAAGGTTTTTTAAAAATATGTTTCAGTCTGCATTCAGACAACAATCAGTTCTTTCTCTGGGTGTGGACAGCATTTTTTATCATAATCTTCAGAATTGTCTTGAATCATTATATTGCTGAGAATAGCAAAAATCATTCACAACTGATCATCCTGTTTCCTGAAAAGAGCAGCCAACACTACGCCCTGCAAACACAAGGGGCCCCTGTGCTCAAAGCCAAGGCTCAGAGCAGCACTGAAAGTTTGGGACAGTGCCCCCCACCTTTTCCCCAGGAGCAGAGCTCAACCATAAAAGTAAAAAGAGGAAGTACCCCCCCAAAAAAAAAAGAAAATGTGTAAGAAAAAGAAAAAATCTTGACCATAGAAAGCTATTCTAGTGATAGGGCAGACCAAAACAGCTGATCATCCCACAACATTGTTACTACTTTGTACACAGCACATTTCACTTTTTTTCTCCCTTATTTTCAATTTTATTAATCTCCCCTTTTATTTTTGGAATTTCAAATTTGGTATTTGAGGGGTTTTTTTTAATTATATCTTTTATTTACAAAGCATAATGATGGGTAATTTTTTTCAACATTGACCTTTGCAAAACCTTCTGTTCCTAATTTTCCTCTCCTTCCCCCCAACCCCCTCCCCTAGATGGCAGGTAGTCCAATACATGTTAAATATGTTAAATTATATGTTAAATCCTATATATGTATACATATTTTTACAGTTATCTTGCTTCACAAGAAAAATCAGATCTAGAAAGGAAAAAAAAAACCTGAGAAGGAAAACAAAAATACAAGCAAACAATAACAGAAAGAGTGAAAATGCTATGTTGTGTTCCACACACAGTTCCCATAGTCCTCTGGGTATCAATGGCTCTCTTGGTTACTGAACAATTGGAACTGGTTTGAATCATCTCATTGTTGAAGAGAGCTACGTCCATTAGAATTGACCATCATATAATCTTCTTGTTGCCGTGTACAATGGTCTCCTGAATCTTCTGGTTTCACTTAGCACCAGATCATGTAAATCTCTCCAGGCCTCTCTGAAATCATCCTGTTGGTCATTTTTACAGAACAATAATATTCCATAACATTCACATACCATAATTTATTTAGCCATTCTCCAATTGATGGGCATCCATTCAGTTTCCAGTTTCTAGCCACTACAAACAGGGCTGCCACAAACATTCTCGCACGTACAGGTCCCTTTCCCTTCTTTAGTATCTCTTTGGGATATAAGCCCAGTAAAAACACTGCTGGATCAAAGGGTATGCACAGTTTGATAACTTTTTGAGCATAGTTCCAAATCACTCTCCAGAATGGCTGGATGTATTCACAATTCCACCAACAATGTATCAGTGTCCCAGTTTTCCCACATTCCCTCCAATATTCGTCATTATCTTTTCCTGTCATCCTAGTCAATCTGACAGATGTTGTAGTGAGTACATTTCAGTTTGCTTAAGCTCGTGTAGAAGACTTTCCAGTTTTTTGTTTTTTTTTTCCTGAGAGCATTCTGCTCATCATTTCTTACAGAACAATGATATTCCATCATAGTTACATATCACAATTTATTCAGCCATCCCCCAATTGATGGGCATACCCTTAATTTCCAATTCTTTGCCCTGAGAAAAAAGCTATTATAAATATTTTTGTGCCTATAAGTTCTTTTCCTCCTTTTTAAATTTCCTTTGGGGATTCCTAGTTAGATCAAGGGATATGCATTATTTTATAGACTTTTGGACATAGCTCATCTCTTTTGCTCATTTATTTTTTTTTTATAAATTTGACTCAGTCCCCTATACATTTGAGAAATGAGGCCTTCATCAGAAACTTGCTTCAAACTTCTTTTCATAATTACTATTGCTAATTGCATTTCCCACATTTATTCTAGTCTCTCTCCCCTTTTATCTTATCACTCCTTAAATGTTTTGTTTCTGACTACCCCTTCCCCCAATATGGCCTCTCTTCTATCACTTTTCTCCTTCTCAATCACTTTCCCCTCTTATTTTCTTGCAAGGTAGGTAGATAGATTTCAATACCAATATTGTGTATTTTATTTCCTCTTTAAGCCAGTTCTGATAACAATAAAGTTTACTCATTCCTTCTCCCTTTTCTTCCCCACCCCTGTAAAAGCTTTTTCTTGTTTCTTTTATGTCAGATAATTAATAGCATTCCACCTTCCCTTTTCCCATTCTCCCAGTACATTCCTCTTTTAATCTTCAATTTTACTTTTTTAGATTTCTCTTCATAATCAATTCACATAGGTGCCTTCTGTCTACATATATTATACACATACACACACACACATTCTGCCATAATGAGAAAGGTCTTATGAGTTACAAGCATTATCCTCCCATATAGGAATGTAAACAAATAAACCTTATTAATAAGTCACTTATGATTTCCTTTTCCTGATTGCCTTCTTATACTTCTCCTGAGGTCCTGTATTTGAAAATCATATTTTCTATTCAGCCTCATCTTTTCATCAAAAATGCTATTTCATTGAATATCTACCTTTTCCCCTGAAGGATTATATTCAGTTTTGCTGGGTCAGTATAATTGATTATAATCTTCACTGTAATTCTAGCTCCTTTGCTTTCTGGAATATCATATTCCAAATCCTCTGATCTTTTAATGTAAAAGCTGCCTAATCTTGTGTTATCTTGACTGTGGCTCTACTAGAATTGTTTGTTTCTGGATCCTTACAATATTTTCTTCTTAACTTGGGAGTTCCAGAATTTAGCAATAATATTCCTGGAAACTTCCATCTTAGGATCTTTTTCTGGAGGTGATCAATGGATTCTTTCAATTTCTATTTTAGCCTCTAAGAGAACATCAGGACTGTTTTCCTTGATAAATTCTTTAAAGATGTTGTCTACTCTGAGATTCCACTACACACCTGTCAGATTGGTTAAAATGACAGGAAAAGATAATGACGAATGTTGGAGGAGATGTGGGAAAACTTGGACACTGATACATTGTTGGTGGAACTGTGATCCAACCATTCTGGAGAGCAATTTGGAACTACGCTCAAAAAGTTAGCAAACTGTGCATATACTTTGATCCAGCAGTGTCACTACTGGGATTATATCCCAAAGAGATCTTAAAGAAGGGAAAGAGACCTGTATGTGCAAAAAAAAAGTTTGTGGCAGCCCTTTTCATAGTGGCTAGAAACTGGAAATTGAATGGATGACCATCAAATTGGAGAATGGCTGAGTAAATTGTGGTATATGAATGTTATGGAATATGGAATATTGTAAGAAATGACCAGCAGGATGAATACAGAGAGGCTTGGAGAGATTTACATGAACTGATGCTAAGTGAAATCAGCAGAACAGATCATTATACACTTCAACAATAATACTATATGAGAACAATTCTGATGGAAGTGGCTATCTTCAGCAATGAGAGGATCCAAATCAATTCCAATTGATCAGTGATGAATAGAATCAGCTACATCCAGCGAAAGAACAATGGGAAATGAGTGTGGACCCCAACATAGCATTTTCACTCTTTCTGTTGTTGTTTGCTTGCATTTTTGGTTTTCTTCCCAGGTTATTTTTACCTTCTTTATAAATCCAATTTTTCTTGTGCAACAAGATAACTGTATAAATATGTATACATATATTGTATTTAATGTATACTTTAACATGTTAATATTTATGGGATTGCCTGCCATCTAGAAGAGGAGGTGGAGGGGGAAGGAGGGGAAAAGTTGGAACAGAAGTGTTTGCAAGAGTCATTGTTGAAAAATTACCCATGCATATGTTCTGTCAATAAAAAGTTAGAATAAAAAATAAATAAAAATAAATAAAGATGTTGTCTAAGCTCTTTTTTTTGGTCTTAACTTTCAAGTATACCAACAATTTTAAAATTATCTCCTGGACATGTTTTCCAGACCAGTTGTTTTTCCAACAAGGTATTTCATATTGTTTTCTACTTTTTCATTCTTTTATTTTGTTTTATTGTTTCTTAATTTCTCATAAAGTCATTAGCTTCCATTTGCTCAAATCTAATTTTTAAGGAATTATTTTCCTCAGGGAGCTTTTATACCTCCTTTTCCATTTGGCCAATTTTGCTTTTTAAGTCATTCTTCTCATTGCTTTTTATTTCCTTTTGAATCACTTTGATTTCTCCTCCCAGTTTTTCCTCTCTCTCTCTCTTATTTAATTTTCAAAATCCTTCTTGAGCTCTTCCATGGCCTGAGACCAATTTTCATTTTTCTTGGAGGCTTTGGATATAGGAGCTTTGACTTTGTTATCCTCTTCTGAGTGTGTGTTTTTATCTTGTCACCATAATTTTCTGGGGTCAGATTCTTTTTCTGTTGTTTGCTCATTTTCTCAGCCTATCACTTGGCTTTTAATTCCGTTAAAAGTAGGGTACCATTTTCATTGTGAAGAGTGTACCATCCCAAGCTTGAAGGCAGCTGTTTTCAGAGATCCTTCTAGGTAAATGAGCCGGCACCGCTCTCTAGATCTGCATATGGGCAAAGCAACAGAGTCCTGCTTCTCCCTGCAATCTCCCTCGGACAAGCTGTTCTTCCAGTCTACCTGTGGACTGAGATCTCTGGCAGCCCTGCTGTCCTTGCTGTTGCTGCTGCTGTTGATAGAGTGACTCCCAAAGCCCACTCCTGGTTTGTCAGGGCTCTCCTCACACCTTAGTGCCAGAAGCCTTTCCTGCCAACTTTCCAAGTTGCCCTTGACATATGTGAGCAGAGAGGTCTGGAGACTGCTACCACTGCTGCCAAGTCAGGGTTTCAATGCCTGTTCCTGGTTTGCTGGGATCCAGACTATGCTCCAGATCCACCCCAGTGCAACAGATTCCTAATGTTGACTTTCTTCAGTGGGAAAATTGTTCCACTCTGTCTTTTTGTGGATCTAATGCTCTAAAATTTGTTTAGACTCATTATTTAGAGGTATTTGGAAGGATTAGGGGAGAGTTTGAAGGAGTACCTGCCTTCACTCCACCATCTTGGCTCTGGCTCCCCAGAGTATGAATTTAGATCATCCCATTTCTCTTCCTTAGTGGTCTGGATGATGCAATCCTTGATCTCCCCAAAGTAAGGAAGGAATATTATCTTTGCAAGTTATTTCTAACCAGGAAAATTATCATAAAACCTAGCAATACATTTCAACTGCTGATTTATTCAGCTGCCATTCCTTAAATAAGAATCCTTATGTCCAAGTGTAATGTTTTAAATTATACCAGTAGTGACATCACCCTACCATGATTTGTTTGATCATATGACAACTATATAGTCCTTCAGCGTCCTTTGTAAAAGAACACATAACATTCATGTTTAATTAAATTTAATTAAATTTCATTTTAAGAATTTCCCACCATCCCTTAAAATTACTAGAATCAACCTGGTCTAATCAGGGTACCAGCTTCTGACTGCTACTGAACTGCTATGACAGTACTCCTGTGCTTCTCATCCACAGTCCCCTTGATCCTCATTGTAAAACCCTCATATCCACTCAATGTCTCTGTGGTTGTTCCTTGTTTGCCCAGATTTCTTAGTATGGAACAGAATTCAAACACCTCCCTTGGGCCCAGCAGTGTTGGTACCTTTCATTATTTCTAGAAGAAAGGGGGAAAATCCCCCCAAAAAACTCTTAAGACTCTTCTTTCTTAGCTTTCCCATACTTTTCTTCAAGCAGAAGAAACTCCTCTGCAATTTTACCAGGAAATTCCGTTTCATATTTTGAGAGCTAAAAAAATTAAAGAGAAATTTTCTCATACCTCTATATCTCTTTGAATACAAAGTAAATAGGATCTGTATAATGTATACACAATGTTGTTTGATATTTTACACATTATTGACAATAGAAGTGCTTGATGTAGAAATAAGGTCTAAAAGTTCCTGTTTTCATTTCCAAATGTAAGGCCTTTCCAGCTGCCAAGAACAACAAAGATAATTTAGGAGCTAATTTGAAGCAGTTTGTTTAGGAAGGGTTTGAAAGAAGGGGTAAGACATAAGATATTTTGCATGGTACCCAGTTCATTGATTTGGAAAATCGAAATACAAATCAGACTTTAAATCACCCCTGAGAGACCAAATCCAACCCTTTTGTTTTACAAATGGAGAAACTGGCCTGAGAAGTAAAGCTTAAGATATAAGGGGGGTTCATTTCAACAAACATTAAATAGGTATTTGATATGTACAAGGTACTGGGAGGCACTAAGAGATACAGAGGTGAATGTAAGTTGAAAATATAATTATTTTATTATTCAATATTATAGCATATTGAATATAAGACCCCTGCCCAAGAATAGGTCCCCATTTGGCTTGCCTCTATATTCCACCTTTTTCTTTTACCTGGACTGAAATTCACATAGTCGTTCCACAACAAAAATTGTGATATTCTCTTCAAGAAACCATTTAAAGGTACATAGTATAAGAGGGGGAAGACAATGACAAAGTTGAATTTAGCCCCCTTCTCATACCCCATATGGGCAATGATAAACCCATATGAACATGGATTTGTTTATTAATTTAGCTGTCACTTGGGTAAACAAAACTTGAAGGGAAACCTACTGACAGGGGGAAAGAGAGGCAACAAAGGAACGACATTTTTTTTTTTTTTTTTCCCTGTGCTGGTAGAACAGCAAGAGAGTAGATCAAAAAAGTATGAGAGCCCAGATATTGTTTATGGTCATTGGGAAAGCTAGCCCTAGTTTTGTCCAAGGCCAACCACAAAAGTTAAAGCATCAAGGAAATCAAGACATTTTAGAAGAATGCTTCCTTTACACTAATATTTCTAAGACACTAAACATAAGAAGATTAATCATTCGGCAAGATTGACACTGGATTCAGGACACCTGGTTTCTAGTGCCAACTCTGATTATTTCTGTAACCTCAGGGAAGTCGTCTTTCAATGTCTAAAATACATTTTCCTACAAAAACTAAGTTGTAAGAATTGGTTAAATTCCCTGGTTAGCGCATAGTACCTAGTGAACTGAAATTCTGTAAATTTAATCAATGTAATTGAAATACTGTAAATTTGTTATGAAAAGTATTAGAAACATGCTGTTACAATTAGAAAATGAAAATTTTTAATGATTTTTAGAATTTAAATGCTGGTATTCAAGAAAAAGCAGATTTAATTAGAGGAAGAGAAAAACAGAAGAAAATCTTTTGTGCAGATTCTGAAAGAACAAAAGTATTGGTGAGAACTAGCTCTGAAAGGATTTCAAGGATCTTTCAAAAGAGGTTTTGTGGTCCTGATTCTATAGCAGGTCTAAATTCATACAAAGTTAAAAAAAAACTTTTACTTTCATGCTACAAATCTATCACCTATCAATCATGATTAAGATCATTTTTTTTAAATCTCATAAATAGAAAAGTGGGGGATATAGAAGGAGATGGATTGGTATTTCCCTAAAATAACTAAAAGTTGTAAGCAAGAGGGAAAATTGAAAGGAAATGCAGACTACAAAGGTGTGAAATTATAACCACTATTAAAAAAATGAAAATACAGTTTAAAAGGAGAGGGAAAGGGGGAAATACAGCTTATGTGTATAATCCTAGTAAAAAAGAAATAAACAGATCCCTCTAGTGGCCACCAGGGGGCAGCACCAGTTCAGGCTCTCTGGTCCTCAATTTCTTCATTATAAACCAAGAATTGGCTTGGATGACTTATTTCTACCTTAAAATTCTGTCAGATTCTTTGATTTGATGGCTATGGAGATTCTGCTATTCTCAAATTCATGTTTCACAATGGATTCAGAATTAGGGAAGGGGAAAGAGGAGAGACAGAGAAAGGGAAGAGAAAGACAGAGACAGAGAAAAAGGGAGGGAGAAAAAGAAAAGGAGAGGGAAAGAGGAAGAAGGAGGGAGGAAAGAAAGAAGGTGGAGAAGGAGAAGAAATAGAGACAGACAAAGACAGAGAAGAGAAAGAGGAAGACAGGAGAGGGAAGGGAGAGAGGAAGACAGAGGGAGGGAGAGAGAGAAAGGAAGGGGAGAGGAAGGGAGGAAAGAGAGAAGGTGGAGAGGGAGGGGAAAATAGAGGAAGACAGAGATGGGGGGAGAGAGAAAGGAAGACAAAGAAAAAGAGAGAGAAGGGGGGAAAACAGGGGGAAGAGAGGAGAAATAGAGGGAGAGAGGAAGACAGAGAGTCAGAAGAAAGAAGTTTCTTATTAAAAACACTACTACTTGTCTTTCTCCTCAACTTTCAGGCCCCTAAAAAAGTCTTCCATTCTCACCCTGACTCAAGGCTGATCGAGGGCAGGACAGGGACCACAGAATCACAAAAGTGGCCAGGATCCCACCTACTCCAGCCCCCTTATTATATGGATGAGAAACTGAGGCTCAAGGTCACAATGTAACAGACTCAAGATTTGCCTGGTATCTTTTTTTTTTTTTTTTAGCTGAGGCAATTGGGGTCAAGTGACTTGCCCAGGGTCACATAGCTAGGAAGTGTTAAGTGTCTGAGGTCAAATTTGAACTCTGGTCCTCCTGACTTCAGGGCTGGTGCTCTTTTTTTTTTTTTTTTTAACTTTTTATTGACAGAACCCATTCCAGGGTAATTTTTTACAACATTATCCCTTGCACTCCTTCTGTTCCGATTTTTTCCCCTCCCTCCAGCCCCTCCCCCAGATGGCAATCAGTCCTTTACATGTTAAATATGTCACAGTATATCCTAGGTACAATATATGTGTGCAGAACTGAACAGTTTTCTTGTTGCACAGGGAGAATTGGATTCAGAAGATAAAAATAACCTGGGAAGAAAAACAAAAATGCAAACAGTTTATATTCATTTCCCAGTGTTTCTTTGGGTGTAGCTGCTTCTGTGCTGATGCTCTTTCCATTGTGCCACCTAGCTGCCCCCAGACTCAAGATTTGAACCCGGAAAGAGCCAATGCTCTTTCCATTGCCCCCAGAGCAATCTGAGGTGTGGGGCCTGAAGGTCAGTAACAAGGAAATCAGAAGAGAGAATAAAACTCAAGGCTGCCCCACTTTCCCACTGCCATTTCCCCAAACCCAATCCTGAATTTCTTCTGGCAATCAATCTTCTTCATGCCCTACTCTTAATATCAAATAATCTGTGATTTCATTGATCAGGATTTTCTTCTAATAATGGAATCTGCATTCATGTCTTGCCCATTCATCATATATCTGTCCATGTCCTCCCTCATGTGACCACCTTCCCTTCCAGTCATCAAATCTCTACTCCATGTTGTCCTTCATACATGCTCTTCATAGCTCCTTTCTGGTTACTGACTCTCATCCACAATATACATCCCCATTGCTTTCTGAGTGATAACTCATCTTTCATTCTTCAGAAACTGGCATTCCATGTCTGAGTGCCATAACTAAATGCTGGCCCTAGAGTCAGGACCTGAGTTCAAATTCAACTCAATTATTATCTGTGTGAGCTTGGGTAAGTCAGTTAACTTCAACTGCCTTCAAAAACAAAAAGAAAAGAAATAGACAAAATATTAGCTTTGAAAACATGGGTCCTTCTCACATGTGTAAAAATGTTTGTGGCAGCCGTTTTTGTAGTGGCAAGAAATTGGAAACTGAGTGGATGCCCATCAGTTGGAGAATGACTGAAAAAGTTATGGTATATGAATATTATGGAATATTATTGTTCTATAAGAAATGATCAGGAGGATGATTTCAGAGAGGCCTGGAGAGACTGACAGGAACTTACAGGAACTGGAGAGACTTACAGTGAAGTGAACAGAAATGATCAATTCTGATGGGCATGACTCTTTCCAACAATGAGATGATTGAGGCCAGTTCCAATCACAATATGCTATTGGAACTGCATATGTTTTGAAAATAAAAAAGCCTATAAAAATAAAAACTATAATGAATTTAAAAAAATAAATAAATACTGGGGAAAAGAAATAAACCTTTAGCCATAATTGTTCTTTTAACTTAAAATTATATTCTAATTTTTTTTAAATCAGCAAAAACTGTATTTTTGTCTTTCATTGAGAAAGAGAAAAAAAAAAAGAAACTTCTTTTATAAATGTATACAGTTAACAACAAAAAATAAATGTGTGTGTGAGAGAGAAATATTTTTCACTCTGCCCTTCTCTATCAAGAGGTGAATACTATGTCTTATTCTAGTCCTCTGGAATTGTCACAAGGAAAAGATATTCATGAGGATGCAAGATTCATGTGTATATTGTCCCCCTGCCTCTGTGATGGGTTTTGCTAGTCAGCTCCTCCTAAAACCTGAAGGAGTACTGTGTTTTGAGGAAAAATAGCCCTACTCTTCATGGGGGTTAGAGCCATAGGCAAAACTGTCCAAAACTGTAGGGTAGAGTTCTAGGAGATCTTGTTTCTACTGCAATACCCAAAAGAAGTTGTTCAGTATTGTGGTGGTTTTCTTC
The DNA here is from genome assembly GCF_016432865.1 of Antechinus flavipes. Classification (NCBI taxonomy): domain Eukaryota; kingdom Metazoa; phylum Chordata; class Mammalia; order Dasyuromorphia; family Dasyuridae; genus Antechinus; species Antechinus flavipes. The sequence continues at coordinate 579,411,947 of NC_067398.1, read as the reverse complement.
TTTAAAATAATGGTTCTCTCTGGGTGAGAGCAGGTTTCTCAGGGAAGTTTTCTGGAGGCAGCCTTAGTTTCGGTTAAGAGTAATAATCATCCAAAATGCAGCCAGTTGGTAAAAATGCAAATGTTTATTTTCTCCTTCCAAAATAGCCTGGTTACTTTTTCTTAGTGGCCTATCTCGCTACTTGGTTCCAAGAGCTCTTGCAGCTTTGTCCTTTGCTTCTGCCTCTGCCTCCACCAGCACCAAGGTGAAAGTTGTAATGAATCTTTCTTGCCTCTGAGAGTGGGTTTCTGGCTCTCCCAGAGTGCTCTGTGTCTGTCCCAGAGTACTCCTCTCCAGTCTAATTCAACTGAACTCTCTTGACTGGGCTTATATATGATTCTTCTGAGAGAATGGGATTATGGGTTTTCTCCCATAGTACTGCTCTCTGGCCCTAAGAGCTTCAAGGGAGGTGTGAATTCGGATATCTCATACTAAACCCTGAAATCTCCCAAATGTATGAACTCCAATGAGTAAAGGTGTGAACACAAGCATTGTATCAATTAGTTCTACTTAGTACTTTGTTTCAGGTTCTGGCCCAAAACATCTCCTTGTAAGATTACATCAAGGATACTGAACCATGCTAAATTAGATAATTATTGTCTCTATCAACTCTAACGACTTAACAGTTTGTAAAGATTCCAACACAGTATCATGTATTTTTTGTATAGACAGCATGGCCTAATAATCTGGACCAGAACTAAAGACTTCAGGACAATTGAAAAGCTCTTTTATTTATTCCAGGCTTTTCATGGAAGTAAAGACTCATCTTTTATTATTATTATTATTAAACCTTTTTGTTTTCAAAACAAATGCATGGATAATTTTTCCACATTAATCCTTGTGCAAAACCTTATATTCCAATCCTTCCCCCCTTCTCCCCATAGCAAATAATCCAGAATATGTTAAACATGGTAAAATATGTGTTAAATTCAATATATGCATATATATTTATACAATTATCTTGCTGCACAAGACAAATCAAAAAGGAAAAAATTTTTAAAATAAAATGCAAGGAAACAACAGAAAGTGAAAATGCTACGTTGTGATCCACACTCCATTCCCACAGCCCTTTCTGTGAGTGCAGATGGCTCTCTCTCCATCACAAGACCTTTGGAACTGGTCAGAATTATTTCACTGATGAAGAGCCACATCCATCAGAATTGATCATCACATAATCTTGTTGCTGTGTACAATGTTCTCCTGTTTTGTTTTGGTTTTTTTCCACTTCACTTAGCATCATTTCATGTAAGTCTCTCCAGGCCTCTCTGAAATCATCCTGCTCTACCACTCTTGAGTAGTTAGTAACCATCAACATCAAGGCAAGATATTTCACCAGCAAAAAAGATTATGATTTGCTGAAGGCTTAAATGATGGGTTACCATGTTTTAGCAATAAAGTGTTTTTTGATTGTTAAATATACTGAGGGGTTTTTAAAGAGCTAATGTAAACAGAACTTTTATATTTACTGGGGAAAAAATTAATATGATTTCACTATTTATTTTGATGGTCTAGAACTGAACCCACAATGTCTCTGAATTAGGTTTATATCTCATTTGATTCTTACAATAAATCCAAGAAGTACCATTATTTCTTCCAGCAAATGGATCTCAGAAGAGGTTAAGTGGCTATTTAGACATAACTACGTGATATAGTGGATAGAGCAGCAGATCTCATCAGGAAAATCTGAATTCAAATCTGGCATTAGCCCTGGGTAAATCACCTAGTCTCTGTTTGCCTCATATGTAAAATGTAGATAACAGAATATTACCTATCTCTCAGGGTTGTGAGGATAAAATGGAATGTTTGTAAAGCACTTTGCAAACCTTAAAGCACCTTATAAAATTAAGTGACTTATTCAAGATTACACAGCTAATAAATATCCTAAACAAGATCTAAGCTCAGATATTTATTCATCCTGGACTTGTTGTCTGTCATTGTTAATAGCAATGTGGCCAAAATTAAATTACTTAGCTATTTATCAACAAATGCAATACATAAGCACTGCTTCCCAAATAGAAATGCAATAATATGAACCCAATGGAAAGCTTCTGACCTAAGCTGCTCCATTTTGCATACTAATTTCAAATCAGCAGATTATTCACAAAATCATGATCATAGATTTGCATCACCCGTTACCCAGAGTTACTCATTTCACAGTGTTGAATTATTTTTCAGTCATGACCAAGTCTCCATGACGCCATTTGGAGTTTTCTTGGCAAAGCTACTGGATTTCTAAAGATACTGCCATTTCCTTTTCCAGGTCATTTTACAGATGAGGAAACCAAGGCAAACAGGGTGAAGTGACTTGCCCAGAGTCACACAGATAGGAAGCATTTAACCAAGTTGAACTCAGGAAAATGAGACTTTCTGATTCCCAGCCCAGTTCCCTACCCCGTAGCTGCCCCTTCCTCTCCCTCTCCCTTCTCCCCCTCCCCCCAATGTGTTGCCTTATACATTGACAAACTCTTGTGAGGGAAAGAAACTCATTGAATTATAGACACTATATCTGTAATTAACGTTGAAATTTTCCTTCTTGGGCAACTCCTTATCAAAATGACCTAGACTGGCCTAGTTTTAAATGGGCACTTAGCATCTGATCATAGATCAGAGCTGGGATATTCTCATTTCACAGATAAGTACTCAAAACCCCTAAGAGAAGTCACCTAGCTAATGAGCTTCCCATGCGTAAAAGTCACTTCAATGATTCTCAAACAGGATTGAAATGGCATTGTCAGAATCTGAATCCAGGTTTGCTGACTCCCCATCCAGTGTTCACCCTAGCTAGTATGCCCTGCCAAAAGATGATATTCTGGGCTCAAACTTAGGTGCCTGCTTGAGGAGATCCCGCAAGGGGCCAAAAACTAGGACACCTACCTAGGAGAGACTTCTTAGAGTCACCTAGTCAAAGAAGAGAAGGAAAAATAACTTTGCAGAATAGAACTTGGGAACCTAGGATTTTAGTTGACCAAGCAACATTCAACAGCAATACTACATGATGATCAATTCTGATGGACGGGGCCATCTCCAGCAATGAGATGAACCAAATCAGTTCCAATAGAGCAGTAATGAATTGAAGCAGCTTAACCCAGCAAAAGAACTCTGGGAGATGACTATGAACCACTACATAGAATTCCCAATCCCTCTATTTTTGTCCACCTGCATTTTTTATTTCCTTCACAGGCTAATAGTACACAATTTCAAAGTCCTATTCTTTTTGAACAGCAAAATAACTGTTAGAACATGTATACTTATATTGTATTTAATTTATACTTTAACATATTTAACATGTATTGGTTAACCTGCCATCGGAGGGAGGGAATGTGGGGAAGGAGGGAAAAAATTGGAACAAAAGGTTTGGCAATTGTCAATGCTGTAAAATTATCCATGAATATATCTTGTAAATAAAAAGCTATAATTAAAAAAAAAATTTCAAACTTAAAAAAAAAAAATCTGGATTCTGAGACTGCAGGGATAGGCTAGAATCAGCTCTTACTAGACTCTCTTCAATTTTCAGTGAGAATATTTACACCTGAGAAATCAGCAAATGCCACAAATCAGGACTTGAAGGTGTTTTATTAATTGTCCAGACTTAAGAAAGTGTTGGAAAAAATATTCATAATGCAAATTGTACTTAATGAGTATACCCAGAGTACTTTTTTTTTCCATAGAGCTAGTTGCTAAATATTTACCTATTGCTGAGTAAGAAGGTGGCTAGAATACAGGTGGCCTAGTTTAGAAATGGCTTAAAGTAGTTCAAATTATAAGATGAGAAAGGAGGGAAAGTATTAAAAGAATGTAAGGAATTATTATGGACAATTAGCCTAAATTTGGATTGGCCCACAACTCTGGAGATTTTATCTGGACCTCTGTTCCAATAGCCAACTTTAATCTGGCAATGCTTCTAGGTATAGTCTCCCCCTTATACTGATGAGTTTCTGCCCAAATCTCCAGTTGATAAGTGCCATGGTGTTTTCAAATCTCACTGGGGCCATGACACGAGGATTTCTAGACTTTATTTCCCATGGTGGAGTCTCACCTTATTTCCCTTGAGTTCCCTTTTCTGTGTGGTCTTCACTTATTAAAATGTAAACTCCTTGAGAGTAAGGACTGTCTTGGTTTGTACTTACTACATTTGTATCTCTAGTGCCAAATACATAGCATTTATATGCTCTTTTTCTTTTTCTCTCTTCCTCTGTATATGTACAGATGTGTGTGTGTGTATATATACATATATATACTCACACAAAGAGATAAATATTAGATAACCAACAAATTCATCCCTTTGTGGACTAATAGAGATCTCTGCCTTGTCTTTCATTCAGAAACTATCTTTTTTGTTTAAACTCTTGTGTTTGAGTTTTGGTTTCCCTTGGAAGCAAATAAGTATGCTTCACTGAAACTTTGATCAAATCCATTCCTTAGAGCTCACTATCACATACAAATTCATGGAAACAAGAATCCTAATATGGGAAAATAAGAAAAGAAACAGAGGCATAAAATAGAATTACTGAATTTCAGAGGTACCTCTGTACCTCTGACTTCCTCAGCTAGCTTATCCAACTCATGAGTAAGAATCTCCAATACAATACAGCAAAGTGACTATCTAGCTTTTGTTTAAAGACCTCCAGTAACATTAACAACCAACTACTAAAGAATAGCTAGCCTTTATATAGAACCTATTACGTGCAAAGTACTATGCTAAATGCTTGGATCATCACAACAACAGAGGGAGATACGTGCCATTTTGACACCCATTTTACTCCCCATGACAGCCCATTCTAGCTTGAATACATCTAAGTTTTCAAGGAGTATTTCCTTATTTCAAGATGAAGTTTGCCTTTTCTACATAGTTCTGCCTTGTTTGACTAAACAGAACAAATCTAATCCTTGCACCAGAGATAGCAAATTGTAACTTTCCCCTTCCCCCACCTCCAGCAGCATCATCTCCATGCTTAACATCCTTGCTTCATTAAGTCAGTTCTTGAGGCTGTTGTCTTAATTAGATGCTCTCCAGCTCCATCCTAAAATCTGGTATACCCAGAACAGAACACAAGTGTGGTCTGACTAGGGAAGAATGAAGTGGGGCTATTACCTAGCAAACATCAAAACTCTTAATTAAATCTAATATCATTTTAGGATTTTTTGGCCACTATATTATATAATTAACTCATGTTAAGCTTTTAATACATTAAAGTCCCCAGATCATTTTTATCCAAACTACTTTCTAATCATCTCTCCCCAACTTATACTTGTGAAATTAATTTTTGAAAGAAAAAATATGTAAAACTTTATATTTATCTCAATTAAAAATTTATCTTATTTTTATCCAACCCAACATTCTAGTCTATCAAGATCATTTTGAATTCCTGATTCTGTCAAAAAGTATGTTTCCCTATCCCTACTACAAACAGAGGTCAGGTATCTGCAGCTTTGCCTTAAGGTGGCAGATTTAGAACATGAGGCAGTATCATCCCATATCAAACATCTGATTCTGTTCCACCCTGCTATAAGGGCTTCATCCTTGAGGTCCTTCTTTCCCTTTTAGCAATTTAGAAACCTTTCAGTGTCCAAAATCATGCTTCCTTCTTTCCCATACTCCTTCCACTTTGGTTGCCCTAGGTGTCAAATTTGCTAGTTATTACTCTGGTATGAAGACATAAACATGGATAGTAAGTGAAGAATTTTGACTTCCTCATATGGAGATTAGAAAGCCATGTAAATCTTTCCATTGCTAATAAACACATTTCAAGGGAGAATGATTTTCTGTTGACAACACTTATGAGGTCAATAAACCAAAATCTCCCATGTTTGAATGGGTTATTCCAGAAAGATATCCAGAGTTTCCAAAGTATTTAAGAAAAAAAGGAGAGAAATCTATTTGTTAAACTATTTGAGTTTTGTTGTATTTTTTCCTCCCATTATAGAGTAGGAGATTAAAAAAACTTTGAAAGTATATCTGTTTAAAAAAAAAAAAAAAAAAGAAAATATATGCTTGTTTGTACTTCCCCATACAATGGACACTGATTTCATGTTATGAATTCAGCAATTATAGAACCTCTGAAGTAGAAAAAAATAGAATTGGATTTATTCGATTATTTTAACATTTATTTAGCACCTACTGTGTGCCAGATAATATCCTAAGTGAAAGAAATAAAAAGATAAAAAAGAACCATCCCTGACTTCAAGATGATTACATTCTATCCTGGTATATATATTAAAAGATGCAAAATATATGCAAAGTAAATACAAAGTACTGTGGGGGTTGGGAAAAGGCTAGTACTAAGAACCAAATGCTTTTAACATTTCAGTTTCCATATTTTATCTGTCACAATAGCTGACAATAGACAAGAAAACAATTAACAGGTATGGATTGAATCATCCCACTCATTAGCAATCAAGTTCTCCATGATCTCTTGCTCTCTCTCATTCCTTCAACCTATACCCACTTTAATTTTCTGTATCCCTTCCCTCCCTCCTTTACCTGAACAGGAGATAAGGAGATAGATACATTGGTAGGTGTGGGGAGCAGCAAATAGAATTACAGGTCTGAGGTCAGGAAGACTTGACTTCAAATCCAGCCTCAGACACTGGGCAAGTCACTTAACTTTCATTTCCTTAGTTTTCCCAATTGTAAAATGGAGATAACAATAGCACCTCCTCCCACAATCAAATGAGATAGTATCTGTAAAGCATTTAACTCAGTGCCTGGTGCATAGTAGCCACTTAATAAATGTTTGTTCCTTCCAATCTGTTATTTCTGTTTTGTTGTCTATGTTGCTAATACAGCCCTCAGCTATTGTGATGGATTAAATATATCAAAACTGAAATATTGAATACAGTTGATCATTAGAAAAGAGAAATGTATGGGAAATGTTTTACCTGCTAGACATGCTATATTCTGCATGCTTTTCCAAACAAGAATACATACACAGCATGTGAACATTTTTCCTGGAAAGTTGAACCTCTCTGTGCCCATGAGGGTCTCTGGATTTTACACAGGAAGACCTTTGGGGATGGTCATTGAATGTACAACCTAGCCCCATTCCTTGCCCTGCCCCCTCCCTCCACCCTTCAAATACTTTTTGTCCAACAAGCCAATGGCACCTGCCAGTGGCCAGGCACAGGTAGCCAGGGAGGCTGCTGCCAAGGGCAGCAGCTGGCAGGAAAGAGTAGGGGAATGATGAGATATCAGACATTGGTGCCTAACTGCTCCAAAAGCTCTGATTACCTACTGTTGGCTTCAGAGGTCTCAGGATCAGTCCCTTGCCTCTCCATTGCAAATGCTATATAAATTGCCTTACACCTTGGGTAACTCCTCCTGCCTCAATCCTACCCCCAGGATTAAACATTGCTGCAATATTTTTTCCGGGATCTTTCACTCTTGAGAAGATGTTCCTGATAGTTGATATTACTAAAACTCTTATCCTAGAGTATATGCTTTGACTCCCATTAACCTTGGTGGTGGTTAGGGCAGATCCCTACTACCTCTGAAGCCAATTGAAAGTCAGATTTTCCACTGAGGCACCTGTAAGTGTCCCCTCCTCTAGGGTTATTCTCCAAGATTTCTCACAAACACACAACAAACAGGTCCAGCTGTATTAGTAAAGAAATAACAGAGTGAATAGAAATACTCTATGGAAGGAAGAGATCCTAAAACTAGTTAATCTATAGACGAAATAGCTGGGCCAGCAAGTTAGCACAAATAGCAAGAGACTGAGGAGTTGGAGAGAGGGGGGATGGAAGGGATTAAAACAGAACAGGAAAGACGTCAGAAGGATACAGGTCATTTATATCCTGATCTTATACTTAACCTTGATAAGCTTGGTTCAACACAGGAAGGAACTGTGAATATGCTCAATAGATTAGAAAAGGGAAAACACCAATTCTTAAACACATTCTGTGTGCACAGGGTTTGTTCTGGCATGAGAGATTTTTGTTTGTGTGACTAACTACAATTCTTTCTGAGCCTGGTATTGAACCAGAGGGAAACACAAATAGTATTCTTAAAATCCCAGAATTCTTGAGCAAGAAAAAACTAAACTGACCTTTGAAGTTCATGCCACTGGATTCTGCCATTCTTTCCCTAGCCTTGGCTCTGGTAATTTGCTAACTTCCAGAGAATACTAAGTAACTCCAAGACTCTGAATGGCCTGAAATCTTTCTCATCACCTCTTTACTCAGCCATCATTCTCAGAAATTAAGAAATTCTTCAAACCCTCTATACTCATAGTTCCACAAATCCCTCAGCAGACCACAGAATCACCCCCGAGACCCAAACATTGCTTGAAGACGTTGAGCTTTGGAAGACCCTGCTCATCAAAGGCAAGAAAAAAATTGATTTTTTCCCCCTCTTCCTTTTTTTATTAAAGCTTTTTATTTTCAAAACATATGCATGGATAATTTTTCAACACTGACCCCTGTAAAACCTTGTGTTCCAATTTTCCCCCCTATCCCTTACCCTAAATGGCAAGTAATCCAATATGTGTTCAACATGGTAAAAATATATGTCAAATCCAATATATGCATACATATTTATTCAATTACCTTGCTGCACAAGAAAAATCAGATCAAAAAGAAAAAAATGAGCAAGAAAACAAAATGCAAGTGAACAACAGAAAGAGTGAAAATGCTACTTTGTGATCCATACTCAGTTCTCACAGTCCTCTTTCTGGGTATAGATAACTCTCTTCATCACAAGATTATTGGAACTGGTTTGAATAATCTCATTGTTGAAGAGAGCCATGTCCATCACAATTGATTATCTTATAATCTTGTTGCTATGTACGATGTTCTCCTGGTCTTGTTCATTTTACTCAGCATCAGTTCATGCAAGTCTCTCCAGGCCTCTCTGAAATCATCCTGCTGATCGTTTCTTTTTCTTTTTTTTTTTTAATATTTTATTTTATTTAATAACAACTTTATATTGACAGAATCCATGCCAGGGTAATTTTTTTTACAACATTATCCCTTGCACTTGTTTCTGTTCCGATTTTTTCCCTCCCTCCCTCCACCCTCTCCCCTAGATGGCAAGCAGTCCTATATATGTTAGATATGTTGCAGTATCTGATCGTTTCTTATAGAAAAATAATATTCTATAACATTCATATATCATAATTTATTCAGCCATTCTCCAACTGATGGACATCATCCACTCAGTTTGCAGTTCAAGAAAAAAAAATTAAGATAAAAAAAATAAAATATGCAGGAAAAAACAAGATAATCTTGAATGATGAACACAACCAAGAAAATGTTGCCTGATTTGTATGAAATGCAATGTACAGAATGTAGAAATTCTGAAAATATCTAAACTAAGCCAGTCCTGGATTCTGAGGGGTAATGAAATGGCAGGAATTCAACAAGTCCAACTCAACAGGAATAGGTCTCTATTCTCAGCCTGTCAGATGAGCCATTGAAACTTGTCCATGGGAATTTAATTTACAACTTCCTATCACAAATCATCACCAACAGAATTTGGGGTGAAGAGCTGAAAAATGGAATGGAGAAGAAACTCAATTCTAGAGATCTTCAGGATAAGCTGAGAAGGTCTCAGGCCAGTTACTGAGTATTTGCCCCATCCCACTCTCTCATCAGGGCATGGTCCACAGTAGCCATGTCTGGGCCAGATAATGTGCTGATGCCTTCTCAGGAGCCCTTTGAGACTTCTGGAGACTTTGAGATTGGCCATTGGATTCACCTCCTGTACCGGAATGCCATGGAGGCAGCCGTCCCCAAGATTTGCAAAGTCCTCTATTTGACACAGAAAATAACACTCAGTGAAAGGCATAAAGAGTCTTCTCATCAGAAGCAAAATAAAATGGGAAAGTGTAGGAGTGTCCCATCAATGTCAAGCTCATGCTCCAGGTGCCTCTTTCTCTCTCACCCCCAAACTCCATGAAATGGGACAAGATACACAGTGGAGCTGTGGAGACATAATAACATGGACAACATTTAATATTTCCTAGCCTTTATTAGCATTTACATATTACTTTAAGATTCACAATGCATATTACAAGATATGTTATTTCATTAAATCCTCACAACCCTGCAGGTGGGTATTATTATTATCCCCATTTCACAGATGAGGAAACTGAGGATAAAAGTAAAATGACTTCACCAAGATCACATAGCCATTGGGTGTCTGAGGTAAGATTTAAACTCAGATCTAGTAATCTCTCCACTACTTCACTAAAACTAAACATGTCAATCACTGTTTGAAACCTCAGAAACAATCTATTTGGATTTGGAAACATACTTTTTCACTCTCTGTCACCTCTTTGGGAGAGGAGGAGAGAGTGGAGGAGAGAGGAAAGGACTAACTAGAAGTAGAGACTATAATCTATAAGGACGGCAGATTTCAGTTCAATATGAAACCAACTGTTGAAGGGTGGCTTAGCTTAGACTAGCCCTGACACAGACTAGCTATGTGACTTATACTCTTGATGCCCCTAGGCCAATGTTCTCCAAATTATTTTGGCACTGTACCCCTATCACTTTTTTTATAAATTGCTTATTTAGAGTGAATACTCATCAAATGGGGAATGATGAGCAAGTTGTGGTATATGAAGATAATGGAATATTATTGTTCTGTTAAAAACACATTGATGAATACACTGATTTTAGAAAGGCCTGGAAAGATTTACATGAACTGACACTGAATGAAACAAGCAGAATCAGGAATACATTGTACACAACAACAGCAAGAATGTGGGATGTTCAACTATAAATGGCTTGGTTCTTCTCAGTGGATCAGTGATCCAAAGCAATCCCAATAGACTTTGGACAGAAAATGCCATCTGCATCTAGAAAAAGAACTAAGGAGACTGAATGTAAATCAAGACATGCTATGTTCACTTCTTTTTTCTGTTTTTTTTTAATCTTTCCCATGTTTTTCCCTTTTGTTCTGATTTTTCTTCCCAACATGATTTATAAATCAATGTATATTAAAAATAAATAACTTTTACATTGCTTATTTATAATGTCTATGTATTACTAATATATTATATTATGAAGCACATAAAATATTTTTAAAATAAAGGTAAAATAAACAATTTTTAAATATTTTATTTAATAATAATATTTAAAAAGTTTTTGCTCTTGATAAGATATAATTTTTTATCTCATTTTTATTGAGAATGGTCTGATAAAACATGTTGTCCACAGATTCCTAAATTCTCTCAGACTTAGCGCTATGCTATAGTTTGGACTCCGTTCAGAAGGAACCCAGACTTTGCTAGAATCCTATTCCTTTTGTCTTCCAGACTACTCTGAGAGTCAAAATTCTCCTTAACATAATTCCAAATGACTTGTATCTTTATGCAATTCTCCTTCACATATTCTTCATTCCAGTCAAAATGGATTAATCTTCATTTCTCTTCCATCTTGCTTCTGTGCCTTTCCTGATTCTGTCCCTAATTCCTGGAATGGACCTTCCCCTTCATACGTTTAAGTCCATACTACCTCAAGCCACCATAGTCTCTATGAAGTAGTGAAGGTCCATTTGGAATTAGATAGCATAAATGCATAGTGGACTCATCAACATGATTTTGTGATAAACTTATCTTAAGTTTTCAGTGACTATGAATCTAACTGAGGAGACAGAGCATTTGGTGGCTTGATTACTTTTTTCCAATGTCACTTGCAAACAGAGCAATAGGAGGACCTCCTTCATTATTGCTGTCCATTGTGTCTTTGTGACCCCCATTTGAGGTCTTTTTGGCAAAGACACTGGGGTGGTTTGGCATTTCTTTCTCCAGTTCATTTTACAGATGAGGAAACTGAAACAAGCAGGGTTAAGTGACTTGCCCAGAGTCACACAGCTAGGAAGTATCTGAGGCTGCAGTTGAACTCCTGATGAGGAGTCTTGCTGACTGCAAGCCCAACTTTCTGTGTACTGCATCACCTAGGTGCCCATAATCTTCCATTAGTAAACACCTTTGTTTATGCTTTTATACCTAAGCTCATTAGAGGTAGTCAAATAGTTCAATGAATAAGAATTGTTTGTAGAATCAGAAGATCTAAATTCAAATTTTATTTGAGATGCATTTCACTTAATCTGAATCTTACTTTCCTCATCCATAAAATGAAGGAGATTGAATTCTATGTTCTCTAAGGTCTCTTACAGTTCTAAATATATGACCCTATGATCTTTGATGAGGCTTTTCTAATGCCTCATTCATTGCTGAGAATCAAAATCATTGAACAAAATGATTTTTGCTATCAGTTGCAACTATTAAGGAATTTATGCTGATATATTTCTGTAGGGAACTTACCTTGTTTTCACCAAATCTCCTGGTGGTGATTTATGGTTGTGAATCATGGAATGCCACAGAAAAAAACTGCTGGTGACCCAAAGAGCAATGAAGAGACTCATGGCAAAAATAAATAGGTCACAGTACATTATCAATATGATCTGTGCAAAAGAAGTGGCATAAATAAACATACAAGCAAACAAAGAGGACAATTGCACCAGTGGCCAGGAAATAGTAAAAAGTCCCCAAGGAAGGCTTTCAGCATTCTGGGTAGATTTTCTCTGAAAGGATTTATAGGATGACACAGAATATCAGAATTGGAGAGGATCTCAGAAACCATTTAGTCCAACTCCAACTTGATCATTAATGCCTCTCCCTTTTCTTCCATCCACTATATCTTCTGGGGAAGAAAGGATTATAGATTTAGAGTTGAAAGCAATTTAGAGACCATTGAGCCCAATTCACTTTCATTTTACAGATGAGGACACTGAGACTCAGAGATATACAGCTGCTATCCAAGGTGGGATCTGAACTCAGGTCTTCTTGACACCAAACCTAATACTTACTTTATCCACTAAATCACCAAATTTCCTCAAATACCAATCTTGCCTTTGTTTATTAAAGCCAGGGAAATCCCCTGCTTCCTAAACCAGTCCATTCTACATTTGACTAGCTTCCATGTGTTTAGAAACTTGCCTTGCAATCAACCTTACATTTGCTCCTTTGTAACTTCCACCTATTGTTCCAGGTGCTGCTTTCTGGAGTCACATAGAAAAAGTTTAATAATGTCTTTTCCAGGCAATAGCACTTCAGATACTTGGACCATCTCAGTAGCTGAGCAACCATAGGCCCTTCACCTCTCCTTTTCCTGTTTCCTCACCATAAAATAGAGAGCTAATCCCTATCTCACAGGGCCAATGTGAAGATAGAATAAGAAAATGCTTTGAAAACTATTAGATGCTAAGTCAACTCTCTAGGGAATAGAAAATTATTCAGATGTTTCCCAGAAAATTTTGACAAGGCAAGATTTATTCAGTAATCCATTCATTCCATAATTCAATGATTTGATCCCATAATCTCATAATAAATGTTTTCGAGACACTAAACCAAACAAACAAAATTCTGAGTTTAGGTTCCTCTTTTCTGGGCTTAAACATCTCCACTTTCTTTGATTCTCCTGTGGTGTAATTTTGAAACCATTCAGCATGCTGATTGCCATCCTCTAGAAGCTGCCAGCTTAGTAATGTTCTTCCTAAAATGCCCTTCTCAGAATTAAACACAGTGACACTCTCCCTGAAGGATAACAACAGTGGCCTAACTGTAATATCCCCTATTGGTGGGAGAACACATCTTATGGATTTAAGATTGTAGATCTGAGATTATGGATAATAATTATGAATTATTATTAATAATAATAGCAGCTAGCATTTATATAGTGATTTAACATTTGCAAAAAAATTCAGTAGATTTTTTTGTTTGATTTTTACAACAACCCCAGAAGAAGGGACTGTTATTTTCCCTATTTTGCACATAAGGAACCTGAGGCCAAAATTAGGTAAGTGATTTGCCCAGGGTCACACAGTATAGGAAAAGCAAGCTCTGAATTGAGATCTTTCTGATTCCAAATCCAACACTCTGTCCACTGCATCACCCAACTCTCGCTATCTAAGCAATGAAATATAAGAGGAGACATAGTTTACCTTCTAGATTCAATATCCTTCTCATTTGAATTTAAGAAGGAAGAGAAGGGAAGGAGAGAGAAAGGAATATTTAAAGGATTTAGACCAAGCTAAACTATAGATGATGCTATGTCTATGAATTTAACTGTGTCATCAATCACCATCATCGTTATCACCAACAATAAGCATTAATTAAATATCATCTTAAATGTTGTGGATACAGAGATAGGCCAAATGCCTTTTTTCAATAAGATGATTCAGGCCAATTCCAATAGACTTGTGATGAAGAGAGCCGTCTGCAATCAGAGAGAGAGAGGACTGTGGGAACTGAGTGTGGATCATGATATAGTATTTTCACTTTTTTGTTGTTGTTTGCTTGCATTTTGTTTTCTTTCTCATTTTTTTTCATCTGATTTTTCTTGTGCAACATGATAAATGTGGAAATATGTATAGAAGAATTACACATGTTTAACATATTGGATTACTATATCTAGGGGAGGGGAAAGGAGAAAAATTTGGAATGCAAGTGTAATGCCAGAGAAACTGAGCAAGATAGAGATTAGAGAATATTTAATAGTTTATTAAATGGAGAGTTATACTGGGACCAATGAATCCTTGTTTGGTCCCAGGGCTGAATGAGACTATGGTCTCCAAGAATCCAGCAAACAATCAAGAGTTCTCAATGACATATATACACATGGCTCAGACACAGAGGGTAGACCGAGGCAAGGGTGGAGTCAGGGTGCTGAGAACGGGAACAGGACTGACAGGGTGGGGTGAACTTCTGGAGAGGGGATGACATAATCAGGGGGAGGCACTCCACACATGGGGAAAGGCATCTTGATAAGACAGTATCTGATATTCTAATAGCTTGGGATGGAGAGAGGCATTCTGATATTCTATCAAGTATTCTGATAAAGAGGGAGGGGAGGTTTTGCAGAACTGAGAAGCAGGGAAACCAAGGCAGGACTGAATCAGTATAATTAGGGAGACTGAGTCAGGACAATAAAAGAGAACTGTGGCATAACACAAGGTTTTGCAAGGATGAATGGTGAAAATTATTTTTGCATATATTTTGAAAATAAAAAGCTATTTAGAAAATAAAACAAAGAAAGGTCAAAACACAGGCTGTGCTTTCAAGAAGATTATAGTCTAATGGGATATATGGAATATAAACAAGGATGTACAAATAAAATATATTTCCTGCTTGTATGTTTTTGTATAAGACATGTAAGATCCTAGATATAAGATCAATGTGAGAGAGAGAGAGAGAGAGAGAGAGAGAGAGAGAGAGAGAGAGAGAGAGAGAGAGAGAGAGAGAGAGAGAGAGATTACATAGTGCTCACTCTACCAAACTCTTCTGAAGATGCACCCTTTGGTCTGCTCTTGCAATGAAACAATGCCAGGGATAATGTAAATCCTTTCTTCTTCCTAAAATATATTTTCACATGAATTTCAAACTAAAGAACCTAGATCTAAATTCTGATTCAGTTGCTTACTACTCATGGGCCCATAGGCAAATCATTTAATCTCCTTAGGCCTTAGTTTCCCTGTCTGTAAAATGGGGGAAGAGGGAGGTTGGATAATATGGTCTCTGGAGTCTCTTCCAAATCTGTGATCCTATGAATCTTATTCTAAAACTTTAATTTTAAACCCACTAACACCCACATGTTTCTGGGTTACAGGATCTATCTCAATAGGAATGGGAGTAGGACAGGACATAACCAGACTCTTAACCTTTTCAGGGAAGAAAAAATAGGTCTGTTTAATCCCTGGGCTCTGGAACCCTACCCCAGAAAGAGAAAGAAATGTCCTCAAATGCATATGATAAGAGGTCCTACTCCTACAGCTATTTGGCCTGCAGCCTGTTGTGCCACAGTTCCCTTTTGATGTCCTGACCTAGTTTCCCTAATTGTCCTATTTAGTTATTCTGCTTCAGGTTATAACCTTTTCCTCTTAATGTTTGATGAGATAAAGGTCTACCTCAGTTACTCTGCCCCAAAACCCCAGGCTATAATCATTCCCTCTTAAATGGATGATGCGATAAAAGTTTTATATCTTTAGGTTATAGACATTCCTTCTTAATGTTTGACAGGATAAAGATTTATCCATTTCAGATGTCATTAGAATATCAGTAACCTCTCCAGTACCTCCCTCTATTGTGTCATCCAATGCCTCCCCCCATTAGGTTACCCCCATCCAGGTACCTCCCCCATTATATCATTGTTCTCTTTACCCTATAAAAGAACCTTGTTATCTGACATTCACTGCTGGATTTCAGCCCTGGGACCAACCATGGATCCTATTTGGTCCCAGTATATCTCTCCATTAATAAACTATTGGTCTCTAATCTCTGTCTTGCTCAATTTCTCCTGCATTACAAGCCCAAGTTCTCAGCTCCTATTGCTGTGCAGATTAGTGGGGAGAGGTGACACTTCTCCCTGAGCCTCCTTCTTCACCCACACCTCCAGTCCCCATAAAGTAAGTAGTATTCACGGCTTCCCAAGCTGAGAAGTTGGGGTTTTTTTCCTTCTCTTAGAGTCATTGTGACAGAGAATGATAACATTTTTGACTTTGAATCTATTTTAAGCCCACAGAAAAGTCTCCAACCTGGATTTGAGTCTTGAAGCTGTTTTTTGTTTTGTTTTGTTTTATTTTTTCTTTTTCCCAATATAAAGGAGACATGGGGAGAGTAGTTGTTTGAAAGAACATAGTCCAACTTTGGCTGCAGTACCTGATTCAAGAGGACATGAACATCCTATTCTCATATCTCAGCCTGTAATTCAGAAGAAACTGAGTAAGACAGAGATTAGAGAACAATTTAATAGTTTATTAAATGGAGAGATTTTCTGGGGCCAAATGATCCATGGTTGATCCCAGAGCTGAATGAGACTATCGTCTCAAAGAATCCAGCCCTGAGTATCAGGACAGCAAGATTATTTTTATAGGATAACAAGAACAATGACATAATAGGGGAGGTACCTGTATGGAGATAATCTAATGGGGGGAGGCACCTAGGATGACACAATGGAGGGAGGTACTGGAGAGGTTACTGATATTTTAATGATGTCTAAAATGGATAGACCTTTATCCTTCAAACATTAAGAAGGAACAATTATAGCCAAAGATATAAAAACCTTTATCTCATCAAACATTAAGAGGGAAAGGTTATAATCTGAGGCAGAATAACTAAATAGGACAATGGGGAAACTGGGTCAGGACATCAAAAGGGAACTGTGGCACAACAAGCCAAGGACAACAGGAGATTTCTTCAATGTGTGAGACAGTGAACCCAAATTAAAGAAAAAACAAAAAGGGATTCATTATGATCTGGTGAGAAAGAGCAACTCCTAACCTACAAGGATCAGTTAAAGGAGTGCAAAGCACAAACCCCAAAACACAGATTAAATAGACTAGAAGTCCCCCCACTTTGACCTTTTCTTCCATTGTCTGGAGATTCCAGGCTTATAATCTAAACAGGGAAATCCATCCCAGAAACAAAAGAATAAATTGCCTTTAAAAGAAGTATTTAAATACTAATTAAGAGATGGTAGGAAACAGGAGGGGAATGTTCATTTAAGACAATCCAACACCTGCAGCTTTTTAGCTATAGTTTAACTTGCTATTGCAAAGTCTCAAGTCATAATTAGGGCATAGGCTGAAGCCACATCCTTATGAGAGAGTCTTCACTTAGTTTGTCCCTGACACAGAGCAAATGGGAGAAGATTAGACAGAGAGATGGTCTCTTTCCTGTCTGATGCTTGACCATGGAAACATTTCCTCTTCCCTCTCCTCAATTCCTCCCTCTCTCCACTCCTAGAGACTATCCCATAGTGTCTGAAATAACTGGTAGCCATTCTGGGCTATACTAGCTCAGGCCTAGGGTGTAGAGGACATTAGGTCTGAAGATGGTGACAGTCATTCTAGAATATCAACAACTTCAGAAAGATCAGAGGGTACAGAATTGGCCAGAACCATCAATCAATCAACAAAACATTTATTAAGCACCAACTATGTGCCAGGAACTGTTCTAAACACTTAACAAATTTGTAAGAGAAATTGGAAAGGCAGTTACTCATGCACCAAACAATAGTAATGCTTGTGGGAATAATACAGTTATAGCCCCCACATTGTAGCTTAACCATTGGCATAAGAAATTAAGTGAGAATTTTTAGGGGAGTTTGGCAGAAAGTGCAAACAACACAAAGTTCAGGAGATGACAGTTTAGACCCTCAAAAGTTTAGAAACTCAAAAGTGCATTTAAAATATGCATTTTGTTGGGTAATATCAATACAAGTTATCTTTTAATACCATAATAACTCAGACTTTTCCTCTAGTCCAAAGAAGGACTAAAAAATTTTATGTAGATTTTGGAAGGGTGCCATGCCCTTCCTATCTTGCCCCTCCCCCCACCATGTGGAAGGGATAACTTTATATGCTTTGTATGAAACAGTTCCTCCATTGCTACATTTGTCTTACATTTTGTATTAATGATAGATAAGTACTGTTTCTATGGATGCTCTTTATCTGGGCTTTGATGGGGAGGAGATTTATTATGCTTAGTTATCTATAAATGGCATGGAGCTGCCATTTAAAAAAAAAAAAAAGCCCAAAGAATTGAAAAAAGGGGACAAAATAATGAAGAGAAATTAATGAATAGTACTGATCCAGAAAACAGAAGAGAATTTCTTTAAAAACGGGATACTTTTGTACTAATACATTATTGATAGAGATATAAATTAGTCTCACTTTTCTGGAAAGTAATTTGGAATTAGGCTAAGAAGGTGTAAGAAATAGGGCTTGGACCTGTGTTTTCATTGACACAGGAACTCCTAGGTATGGAAACTCCCTCTACCAATACAGGTCCATACCTTCTCTGAAAGTAATTATCTTAAAAGTGTTGCTGAGAATAATAGTATCATACTCAGACAGAAAAGGGAGCCACTAAAAAAGAAAAGGATTCCTGCTGCCTGAATACTGTCTTAGAAAACCATATATTAACATTATCTGTGTTCTATTGATTTTTTTTATTATTATTTTGGTAACTATTTCCTAATCACATTTTAATCTCTTTCAAAGGCACTCAGGAATGTTGAGTGCTGCATATGCTTAACACCTCTGGCCTTGGCCAGACCATGTAATTCAGAGATCTCTGTGTTAGTTATATATCTTAAAGAAATTAAAGAATAGGGAAGAAAAAAACAAGGTCCCTCTATACAATAAAATATTTATAGCAGCAAAGTACTAAAAACAAAATCATTGCCCTTCTAATGGGAGAAGGCTAAGCAAACTCTAGTTCAAGAATGCAAGGGAAGGGGGCAGCTAGGTGTTGCAGTGGATAGAGCACCAGCCCTCAAGTCAGGAGGACCTGATTTCAAATCTGGTCTCAGACACTTAACACTTCCAAGCTGTGTGACCCTGGGCAAGTTACTTAACCCCAATTGCCTCAGCAAAAAAAAAAAAAAAAAAAGAATGTAAAGGAATAATGCTGTGTCACCAGAAAAATACAAATAAATAAGAAACTCTTAATTGAATTCATGCAAAATGAAGTAAGTAGAATCAAGGAGAGAAAAAGCCAATGACTATAATAATATAAATAAAAATATCAAACACACAAACATAATACACACATACAAATCCTGAACAGCACAATTAGAATGATCAAACTTGGCACTAGGAAGAGAGAATAAAATGCATCTTCTTCCTCTTTTTGTAGTGGTGGGGAATTATGAATTCAAATCCAATGTCAGTCTCTTAATAGATGTGATTTTACTTAGACAAGTAACCTTACTGCTGTCTATCTCAGTTTACTCCACCATAAAATGGGAATAATAATAGTGACTACTTCCCAGGGTTATTTTGAGGATCAAATGAGATATTTGTAATACACTTAACACAGTGCCTGCTATATAGCAATTATGGAATAAATGCTTGTTCCCTTTTCCTTCCCATTCCGGGGAAGGAGGGAAAGATGTATATTTGTAAATTAAGAATAATAAGAACAAAAGGCATCACTAAATATTTTAAATAAAGTATGATATTTGACAACCCTATTCAATATTGGGAGATACAATGGGACGATGATTAACAAATGAGAGGAGGAAATAGGGAGAGCTTGTCCCATATCCAGAGTTTTCATTTTGGAGGACCATAGGTGACTCTGGTGAACTCTGGTTCATCTTTAAACTCCATGGTGAAAAGCAGCTTACAAAAAAAGATTAAGGTATAAGCCATAAGTGGGTCTCTCTAGGTCAACACTAAGGGAGCCTTAAAGGATAAATATAGAACATGGTTTTTATCTTGCCAGAAGATAACAAAGCAGCCTATAGCTACTCAGTCTGCTATGAAGGTGCTTTTCATGACTGTAGCTTCTTTCATAGCATCTGCAAGAAGAAAGAAGTGACTTCACTTTCTAGGGAGCTGGCAAGTCATTTAATGTGATCCAGTGAACAAGAAAGGAAGTCACTGAAAATTGTCCGAATACCTTGGGCAGGATTTTGTAGCAGAAAAAGACTGGAAACAAAATAGGTGCCTAATGAGTATGGTACAGGAATCCAGTGGAATATTATTGTGCTATAATAAATAAGAAATATGAAGAATTCAGAAACATATGTGAAGACTCATGAACTGATGCAGAATGAAATGGGCTGATCCAAAAAAATAACATACACAACAATTACAATGCAGTTGCAAAAAGAACACTCCCATAAAGTAGTATGCTCTATAATTATAACAATCAAATAACTTGGGAGAAGAGATAAGAAGATGCATTAGTATTTTTTCCTTATAAAAGTAGTAAACTATGGGTGCAAAATGTTGCTCATGCTGTCAAATGGGGATACTGTGGTCAATAATAAAGTAACCATTTTATGTACATTATGTTTGTTTATATTAACAAAACAGTCAATTGTTCTGTCCCTAATTTTTAAAGATGGAAAATGTGGAGGGAAGTTGTTTCCCAGAAAGAAACACATGAAAACAATGCTCCTTTCAATATCAAAAGTAAATGGCAATGCACAGGCAATGCAGTCCCTAATGTGTGCTTCCCAGGCAATGCAGTCCCTAATGTGTGCTTCCCAGGAAGTATATATATATATATACATGGCTCAGCTATACGGGATAGACGGATGCAGGGACAGAGTCAGAGCACTGAGAGGGGGAATGGACTATTAGTCTGGTTCTAAGAAGGTGAGGGGAGGCACCAGACATTCTGATAAGTTGAAACAGGGAGAGACACCCACCATTTTGATGATGTCTAAGATAGAAGGTCTTTTTCCTTATCTGGATCATTATGATTAGGAGGGAGGGATGGTGTTGCAGGATTGAGCAGAACAATTAGGAACTGAGTCAGAATAATTCAGGGAAACCGAGGCAGGATAATTTAGGGAAACTGAGTCAGGACAATTAGGGAAACTGAGTCAAGACAATAAAAGGGAACTATGGCACAATACATGCATAAGGAGATCAGCATTTGCTCTACAGAAATGATAGGTTAAGATGAACTCTTTATATTCTGATTTAATCCATGATTTTATGTCCACCAGAAACTTTAGTATCAATTAAAATAACTGTAAAATTTTTCCACCCAGGGTCATTATTTAGATAATCTGCAATATTATATCAAAGGCATTTAACAAGATTGTCCATGAACTCAATTGTGGGCAAAATACAATTGCTATTAAATTTTTCTTTTATCTCTTCTGGAAATTTTTATTTAATTGTTTTTATGTGTCATAAGGGAGCCATCAAGGTGGGAGTTAGAAGAGGGAGGTTGTGAGAATGTAGGATAGGAATATTTTGAGAAATGATTATGATTTTAAAGCAAAAGATAATTTTTAAAACCCCAATAACAACCTTTTGTTTTAAAGATGAAGAGATGGGGCTGCTAGGTGGCGCAGTGGATAGAGCACCAGTCCTGAAGTCAGGGGGACCTGAGTTCAAATATAACTTCAGACACTTAATACTAGGCAAGTCACTTAACCCCAGTTGCCTCGGGGGGAAGGGGGAGAAAGAAAGACAGAGAAATAAAGAGGTAGCTCAGTGGGGCAGTGAATAGAACACCAGCTCTAAAGTCCAGAGTATCTGAGTTCAAATTTGACCTTAGACACCTGACCGTTACTAGTTGTGCGATCCTGGGTTTAACCCCACTGCCTCACCAAAAACAAAACAAATAATTTACATACTTAGGCCTATAAATATGTATATGCACATATGCACATATATTTACACACATATACATACATATACACATGTGTGCATGTATACCACAGTGTAAACAGATTGCTTAGGATTATTACTAGAGATCTACTCTCAGATTCAGGAGGTCCTGGGTTGCAATCTGGCCACTGATAAATACTGGCTATATGACTATAAGAAAACAACTTGCTTCAGGAGACTACAAACTACTTCAAGGTTACAAACTATGAAGCAGTTGCCAATACACATTAATAGCAGAAGTTTCTTCACTGAAAATTTCCTACATTAATATTGGAGAGGTTTGAGAGATCATAGGGATTGGGAAAAAAAGTCTAGTTTGCCATCTTGTTCTCCCAGAACTAATGAAATCACAAATCTGAGTTAAAAAAAAATAATAAAAACAGCTCAGTGCAGTCATCACAGAGTTAAAACAATTTGATATAAATCAACTTCAGGCTTTCATATGCTTTGACAGCATTTTCTTTATCTACATCTATTTTATATAGCTGAAAGTGATGGATTATCGACTTCAAAAGGCTTCCTCTAGTATAATCGGCTGCTCATTAATGCATAATGTACAATTTCCTTCTGAAAGCCAGCAAGTGTAACTACAGCTGCAGAATAACATCTGTGTGCGGCTAATAGCACAGCCAGGCCCATTCCAATTATCTCTTTTGCTCCCCAGAAAACTAAAGACAGAATAAAATGCTGGCCTTTCTCCTACCATTCCCCCCAGTCTTTTGAACATGTTTTTGTAAACTCATTGTCCCCATCTCCATTTCCTTAATCACAGTTACAAAAGGACACCTCCTCTAAACCCACACAGGGAACTAGTGAATAAAGGGCATCTCATACTATCTCTGCATCAAACAGAAGAGGAAACTGAGATGTGATGGGATTTGAACAAAGCACCAGAAATCAAGTCTTCCTGACTTCTAATCCTAGACTCCCTGCTCTGCTTAAAGGTCTCATGGAACTGATATCAGACATAAAAATCAGTCTCAATTTTGGACTTTGTGAGAAGCGCCTTACAAATGAAACCTCAAAGAAGCTGACTTCACAGCCCTGCTTTCTCTAAAATTACCAATAATCTCTTAATCACGAATATAGCCTTTTCTCATTCTTAATCTCTTTGACTTCTCTACAATTTTTAACACTAGTGACAAACCTATCCTCTGCGGTTTTCTCTTTGTTCCCCTTCTAGCTGTCTAACTACTTCTTTGTCTCTTTGGCTCATTCATCATTCATTTCACATCATCATTCAAATTGTTCATTTCCCCAAGACTGTCCTGGGCCCTCTTCTCTTTTCTTTCTGCACTCTCACTTGATGACCTCAGGAGTTCCCATGAATTTAATTGTCAATCTCTACTCAATTACTCTTCTAGATCTATATACCCAGTCTTAGTCTCTGTCCTATGTTTCAGTTAAGAGAATTAGTGAATATTGACTCATGCAAGCTGATTGTTAAATTTTTAGTATGATCATTTACACCTCAGAAATCACTAAATGTTACAAATCATGACTTAATTTACTGTTTTGTTGATTACCTAGACTAAAGTAAGACTAAAAAAAACTAAACTTAAAATGGAAAGCCAATTGTTAAACATTCCCCCAACATATCCCTGATTCCAGTCTTTAATAACCAAATATTTCAAATTGGATTTTCCATAGGTATTTCAAACTCAATGTTTCCAAAACAGAATTCAGGGGTTCCTTCCTTCCCCATCCTACCTCTCCCCCCAATGTTAGAATCCTAGTGTTAACTCAATAGAATTGATATAATGCTTGTGTTCACACCTTTAGAGAGCTCATATAAGCAAAAAGTATTTAAGGACTCATTGGAATTCACAAGTATGGGAGATTCACAAAGTTAACTGTGTAACTTTGTGAATTCACACCTCCCTTAATCCCTCCCTTGGAGGGGAGGAGTCAACCTTTGGGAAATGATATATAAGAAGTGGACAGAGGCTCAGTCTAGAGTTCAGCTGAAAAGATTGAGAGGGGAGTGTCAAGTGAGTTCAGCCAGAAGCCCTTTCTGGGAGGCAAGAGAGATTCATTCCATCTTCCACCTTTGTGCTGGCTGGAGGCTGAAGAAAGCAGAGGCAAAGGACAACTGCAAGAGCTCTTGGAACTAGGCAGAAAGATAGGCCTCTAAGAAAAACTAACGGGGCTATTTTGGAGGAAGCAATAAAAGATCTGAACTTTTAATACCTGGCTGCTTTGGGGTTTATTACTTTTTTTATTATTACTTTTAACTGAAATTAAGGCTACCTCCAGAAAACCTCTCCAAGAAATCTGCTTCCAGAGAGAACTCTCATATATTTTAAAGACGAACACCACACCCCAAAAAATCCATTCCTCTTCAGAATTTCTCTACTAGTATCAACGGTATCATCTTTCTTCCAGTTTCCCAGCTTCAATGTCTTCCTCAATGCCATTGTCAACTTCTCTCACTCATCCTACAAATCTAATTAGTATCTAAATCTTGCCACTTCTATCTCTAGGATATGTCTCTTCTCCACTCACATAGCCAAGCCCCTAATTCAAATCCTCACCACCTATTATCAAAAGCCTCTCCCCATTCTAATCTATCTTTCACACAGCTATCAAAGTAATTTTCCTGAAACATGATCATATTACTTCTCTATCCAATAAATTCCAATCTATATTGCCTCCATCATTAAATATAAACTCCTCTGATATGTAAATATCATTACTATCTGATCTGTTCCTACTCCTATCTTTCTTGTCCTATTGTACACAAGCCATAGTGTGCTGATAAATGTTTAACAACCAGATTTTTAAAAATTCACACCACATTTTTAAGATTAATCTTTATTATTGATATGTTTCCCATCACTTTCTTAGGTGTAGATAATTTGAATTGTCTTAGGAAGATTCTGGAGGACACTTAGTAAGAAAAGGTCCTGGATACTGAGGTCCTTTCTTGAGTTAAACTACCAAGCATTCAAACAATACTACGGAGAGTGAAACTCCAATGGGTGGGCCATGTTGTTTGAATGCTAATCTACCTTTGCCTAAAAGACATTTAATGGAGAAATCACACAAGGAAGGAATTTGCATGATGATCAGAAAAAGAGATACAAGGACACTTTTAAGGTCTCTCAGAAAAACTTTGGAATTGATTGTGTGACCTGGGAGACACTAGCAAAGGACAAACTCTCATTAAAGAAGGTGCTGTGCTCTATGAGCAAAACAGAATTGTAGAAATTCAAAAGAAACATAAGAAGCACTAGGTCTGTCTCCCAAAGAGATTATAAAAGGGGGAAAAGGACTCACATATCCAAAAATGTCTGTGGCAGCCCTTTTTGTAGTGATAAGGAACTGGAAACTGAGTGGATGCCCATCATTTAGAGAATGGCTGAATAATTTTTGGTATAGGTATATGAGTGTAACGGAATTTCATTATTTTATAAGAAATGATGAATAGGCTAATTTCAGAAAAGTCTGGAAAGACTAACATGAACTGATGCTGAATGAAGTGAGCAGAACCAGGAAAACATTGTTTACAATAAGAGGAAGACTGTGTGATCAACTGTGATGGGCTTGGCTCTTCTCAGCAATACAGTGATTCAAGACAATTCCAATAGACTTGGAATGGAAAATACTACCTGCATCCAGAGAGAGAACTATGGAGACTGAATGTGTATCAAAGATTAATATTTTCATCTTTGTTTGTTTGTTTGCTTTTTCTTTTTCATGGTTTCTTCCATGATTATTCTTATACAACATGACAAATAAAGAAATATGTTTAAAAGGATTTAATAGGATTTAACCTATATGAGATTATTTGCTGTCTTGGGGGAAAGGGAGATAGAGGGAGGAAGGAAAAGTTGAAACATAATGCCTTATAAAAATGAATATCAGAAACTATATATGTATTTGGTAAAATAAAATACTATTGAAAAAAAAAAGAAAAGAAACACGAAATGCAAAAAATTAGAGACATCTTCACCTCAAATGTTCATGTGTGTATCTTGTACCTGACCAATGATAGAGTTTTGGGAGCTCATATTGACCTAATCAGCAACAGTTGGACACACTGAATTTGATTGCATTATAATTGCAATTTGATTGCAATTTGATTGCAATTGTCATTTGTTTCTCTCTGAAAATAAAGGGCAATCCAATTCTTCTTGTGCAGCAAAACAACTGTATGGATATGTATAAATATATTGTATTTAACATATACTTTAACATATTTAACATGTATTGGTCTACCTGACATCTGGGGGAGGGGGTGAGGGGAAAGAGGGGAAAAGTTGGAACAGAAGGTTTTGCAAGGGTCAATGTTGAAAAATTACCCATGCATATATCTTGTAAATAAAAAGATATAACAAAATAAATAAATAGATAGATAGAAAGGACAACTGTAATGCTGGAGAAACTGAGCAAGATAGAGATTAGAGAGTATTTAATCATTTATTAAAGGGAGAGATTTACTGGGACCAAATGGATGCATGGTTTGTCCCAGGGCTGAATGAGACTATCGTCTCCAAGAATCCAGCAGTGAATGTCCGATACAAGATTTTTGTATAGGATTACAAGAACGATGACATAATGGGGGGAAGCATCTAGGATGACATAATGGGAGGTACTGGAGAGGCTCCTGATATGGTAATGATGTCTAAAATGGGACCTTTATCCCATCAAACATTAAGAGGGAATGATTATAGCCTAAGGTCTAAGATATAAGACTTTTATTCCATCAAGCATTAAGAGGAAATGGTTATAACCTAAGGCAGAGTAACTAAATAGGACAATTAGGGTCAGGACATTAAAAGGGAATTGTGACACAACAAAACAATCAACCAAATATAGACAATCAACAAAACAAATCAAGCTATGCTTTGCAGTGTTTACTGATTTTCTTTTTTTTTTCCCAAACTTTTTTGAAGAAACAGAATAAACAAGAAGAAAAGCAGAAAAGCAATACAAAACAAAATGAAACAAAAGAACATTATTATGTGCTCAGGGAAGATTCAAAATATATGACAACAAATACCAATTTAAGAAATTATATATATACACACATATATATTAGTAGAAGAAATTATATTTATGATAATCTATCTTTTGTTAATTTTCAAAATGTAAATATTTACGCTAAACCAGCACAACTCAGCCTGAAACTTTCCTCCTCACACTCTTTGATCCAGTCATATCAGCTTACTCCATGCCCTACATACTCTACATTCTGCCCTCTCAGTCCCCCACGTTTAGAATGCTCTCCCTCCTCACCCCTATCTCTTAGAATTTCTGATTTCCTTCAAAACTCAACTCCAGAAGTCAGGAGGACCTGAGTTCAAATCTGACCTCAGACACTTAACAGTTCCTAGCTGTGTGACTTTGGGCAAGTCATTAACCCCAATTACCCGGGGTGGGGGGTAGGAGTAGAAGGGGGGACTCAGCTTTACTAAGATGATTTCAGAAAAGCCTGGAAAGTGAAGTGAGCAGAAACAAAAGACCATTATACTTAACAACAAGATTCTGTGATCATCAACTGTGATAGACATGGTTCTTTTCAACAATGGTGATTCACAACTGAATGTGACGTTGCAGGAAGTGACATGACTTGTGGGAGGCAGCCAACATTGGTGACCATGGGTAAAGGATGATTATGTTCTTTTATGCTATCCAATAAGAAGTGTCCAGTGCTTTTTTCCTGGACAAGCCAGAAGCTGGCCAGGTTCCAGGAGCACATGGTGGGAGTTGGGATTGTTCCCAGGTGTGTCTGGGCCTCTCCCTGCAGGGATTAAATAAATGCTGTCTCTTTGTACCTGATGATGTCTCTTAATAAGTTAATTTGGAAAGGGGGTCTTGCACCCATTTACATATATTTGGAAAAATAAAAAGCTAGAAAAGAAAAAAGAAAAGAGGAGAAGAGAAGGAAAAGAAAAAGAAGAGAAGAGAAGAGAAGAGAAGAGAAGAGAAGAGAAGAGAAGAGAAGAAAGAGAAGAGAAGAGAAGAGAAGAGAGAAGAGAGAAGAGAAGAGAAGAGAAGAGAAGAGAAGAGAAGAGAAGAGAAGAGAAGAGAAGAGAAGAGAAGAGAAGAGAAGAGAAGAGAAGAGAAGAGAAGAAGAAATGAAAAAACTCAGTTGAAGCATTATCTTTTATGGTACATTAAGCTTTTCCTGACCTTGCCTGACTTCCTACACCCGAACTTCTTGGGTACTTTCTCTAAAAACTATTTTGTATTCATTTTGTATTTATTATGTAGATTATTTATATCCTTACATATTTTTAACCCCATTAGAATGTAAACTCTTTGAAGACAGAAAATGTTTCAATTTCATCATACTATCTCCCAATGATTATTACAGTTCTTGGCTTAAAAATAAATGCTTGTTGATTGATTAATTGGTTGCCCTATAATTACCTAGACCTCTAAATTTATAGCTCTGAAATTAATCCTAGGTAGACCTCTCAGGAAAGGAAAAAGATTACTTAGATCCTATCATTTTTCAATATCAATTTCCAATTCTCTTCCCAAATAACTATAGTTAAAACCTTTAATACTCATATGACCTAAAAATTTCTAAGAATCTTAACAAGAATTAGATGAGATTCTTAAACTGTATTGGTCCCCCTTCAAGATTAAATTTTAACACTTGACTTGGCCAGATTTTCATATGACTTCTACAGAGTAGTTCTATAAAATCATAAAATTAAAATCACTTTTTACTTCTCCCTCAACTCATATCATAGGCATAAACCATAGAAAAGCTAATATTGCAACTTTTTTTAGTCAGGGACTGTCATTTTTTCATTTCTGTATCTTCTATCTCACACATCTCTGTATCACACAGAGATCTAAATATAGTAGATGCTTACTAAATGTTGATTTAACCCAAATATTAAGGAAGGACAAATGTTAACCTTGGAGACATCAATAATAATATTAGAGTTTGTGCCCCTACTTAGCATTCCCCTAAGAATATCTGACTCTATTATGTCTAGATCTATATTCTATATTTACATTACATATTTACATCTACAATCTACATTTACATTTACATCTGTATTTTAGATTTTTCAGTTATCAAGCCAGCACCAAGCTAAGAAGGGTTGAAACACAAAATAAATTGACTACATGCAAAAAGAGAAAAAAAAAAAAAAACCCTCATATCTAAGACCATGACCAATTGGGAAGATTTGGTGAACTCAACCTTCCCTAAAATTCCATAAAATAAAATAAAATAAAATAAATAAAAAGAACTTTAGTGAGGTTGAGGCTCCTCCAAGCAAGTAAATAACCCATATTTGCAGTATCATTTCTCTTTGGTAAATCCTAGCTTTCCTCCTCTCTTCAAGACACAAATTATTCATATGATTCAGTTCTTGAGATGGGCAAAATCCACATTTGTTCTTCTACTTTATGGTCCTATGCCCATTAGACTATAAACTACTTGAGGGCAAGAACATTGCATTATACTAGCTTTTAGCACAGTGTTTAGAACATAGTAACTGCTTTAAAAATGTTCATTGGGTTCATCTCTGTTGCTCAATTCCATCTCTAACAGTTTCTTGGCATAATCCAGGATCTCTCTGCCTAAAAACACTCAACTACTGCTACTTTACCTTGACTCCACCCCTTCTAAAGCTTTGAAATTCTTTCCCTCAGCAACCATAGCTAATCCTGCAATAACAGAAGAAACTCCCAAATGATTCAAAAACATTTGACTCTTTTAAAAATAATAATAATAGCTTTTTATTTTCAAAATACAAGCAAGAATAATTTTCAACATTCACTCTTACAAAACCTTGTACAGCAAATAATCCAACATATAGATGAAACACGTGCAATTCTACACATTTATCATGATGCACAAGAAAAATAAGATCAAAAAGGAAAAAAAAAGTGAGAAAAAAAAGCAAGCAAATAACAAAAAAAAAAGGTGAAAATATTATGTTGCAATCTACATTCAGTCCCCATAGTCCTGTCTCTGGAAGGTATTCAATTCTTAAAAGAAGACTTAGAATGAAAATATGTCAGCACAACTGAATCCACCCTAAGAGGTCGCAGGTTAGGATTTGGCTCTGATGAACACTAAGACTACAATATGCTAATTATCCCTTTATTAAGATCATCAAAAGATATGAGAACCTAAGGCAAATCAAAGGTACATGATGCAATTCAGACACAAAGCAATCTCCTAATTCCTCAGGGGCAGAGAGAGATTTATCCTGTAGTAGTAGCCTGCACTAATGGAAAGAACCTCAGGAGGTCAGAAGAGCAATGATTTCCATAGCTGTTATTGCTTTTTGTGCCTCACCCCAAAGTTCTGAGTCCTACATATCAGGCAATTATCCAGAGGAGGCTGCTTGGGCAGTTGTCCAAACACAAGTTATAAAAGCAAGCACCAGACCATGTGTCTAAAGGTTGTTCCAGCTTTGCAAGTTACTTACTTGTCTTAGGGACTTTGCCCCTTCTTGTTCTCTACACAGTTAAATTTTTACTGTTCCACAGCCCTGAAGATGTTTTCTGTCTGTACAGCTGGGACTTGGTATACTTTCAAATTTTGCAGTTAGGACTTGGTGGGAAAACATGGAAAATACCTGTTACTACAGAAATACATCACACTTAGAAAGAGAAAACAAGGGACGACTACAAGAAATCAATCATAAGCTTACCACAGAAGCATGAAAGAATGATGATAAGAAAATCTTATTAACCAGACAGCTGCTGGAGTTTTTTCTCTCATTATCATAAGTAGATCAAAAACTCCTTTATTTGACAATGATAACTTGATCCTTAGAAAAGTGGAAAAACCAGTAAAGGAGAAATTATATTCCACATTTGACTCTTACCAATAGCGAGAGACCAGATTAGAAATGATAGAAATATTGTGGGGAAGTAAAGACTGTCTCCTAGAATTTGGATAGAGAAAAGGAAAACTGGTATAGTCTGATGTACAACTTAGATTTTGGGAAATCAGATTTCTGAGAGCTCAGAAAGCTCCAATGGACTAAAATTCTATAGTGGAATTCAATCCAGGAGGGATAAGGGTGAGAATTTCTCAAAAAATGAAATTCTGAAGAGAAAAAAAATAATTCCAATAAGGGAGGGGAAATGGAAATCATCTAAAGATAGCAATTCACAAGAAATATACTAAAAAAATTATATTTTAAGAGATATGTATGGAAATGAGTGCAGAAATACCAAGTCATTCTCAAATGGATTCATGATCAAAGATGAGAGAAATTTTTTCTTTCTCTCTTATATTACCAATTATTTACTATTTATTGGAGAGAGCCAGAATTTTTTCTCTATTTCCTCATTCTTTTCTAGGTCAAATCAGCCACTGAAGAATATAACACTGATAATGAGATTGGATTTAACATTCTCCTCATTCTTATTCAGACCCCATACAACCTCATCTAAACAGAAAGTTTATATCTGATCAAAAGGTAAGGAGATTTTAGTTTAGGTGAAATTTGATCATAATGTTCTAGTCAGACAAGTATGAGTGATCAGAATCATGTTCCCAGTCTCTCATTAGAATAGGTTCATCTATCATTAGAATGTTCTTTTTTTTTTTTCTCATTCATTGTTAATCAGAGTTGATTGCCATCTGTCAGGTGGTCACACTTTTCCAAGGGCATACTAACCCGTCAAGAAGCCTCCGTGATTTGCCTTTCATTTATGAGAGGCATTTTTTATTAATCCTTTCATTCATTATTCACTAGATATAATTAATTAAATGATTAAATACTCAGAAATTATGTTTCTCAAACTTTTTATATGTCACAAAGGAAATGAACAAGTTTCCCAAAGAATTGTAAGCAACCATATGAAAGCTTACTCCAAATCACTAACAATAAGTGTCAGTTCTTTCAATAACTGAGTATATTGTTCATCCGGGCCAGGTAATTTGAATTCATCAAAAGGAAATAGGTGGTCTCTTATTAGTTCCTTATTTATCTTGTATCAGTCAGTCAATAAACATTTATTAAAGTACCTGTTATGTAATAAGCACTGGAGATACAAAGAAATGCCCAAACCTTCCTAATCTAATGGATTGTGGTTCAAGTTTTTAAACAGGTGGAAGAGAGATTAGTCTATTTGGAACCCAGGAACAGAATCAGGAGCAATGGGTACAAATTTAGGTTTGATGTTAGGTAGTTTCTTAACAATTAAAGCTATCCTAGAGTAGAATGGAAAGCAGTCCATTCTCTGTTATCATGGAACTTGTTTCAGCAGAGCTTACTGAATCATTTGTTGAATTTGTTAGAATCGGGAATTGCTCCCAGGTGTTATCTTGGACTACATGATTCCTGAAGTCCTTTTTACTTCCAAATTCTGTGAAATTAGGTTTAAAAAAGCCCCAATAAACTAGACAACTTAGAATGCAAGATAAAGAATCTTGCCAAAATATTAGAGATTCTGAAAAAGAAAATGACAATTTTGCAACTTGGTAATATACCAATTAGAAAGTAAACTGACAAGACAGTAAAGACAAAAAAATTGAAAGAACACATAAATTCTAAGTTAAAGTAGCTAACTTTCAAGAGGATGTGCTTAGAGATAACTTAAGAATCATAGGTCTCCCAGAAAAACATGATAAATCTAAACTTTAACCACCATATTGTAGGAAATATTACAGGAAAACTTCTCAGAACTTTTAAATATATCCTTTTTTTTTCCTTTAGAATTTTTAAATACAGGTAATGTGGTATTGACTGGTGAAATCTACAAATTGCTGCCAGAGAAATACCAAATCTTGAAACTCCAAGTTAAATTTCAGAATTTCTATATCAAACAACAAATTACACAAGTAATTTATCAAGGAACTTCCATTTGAATAAACCACTCTTACTAGGTAAGCCCTGCGAAATCAGAGATGGAATTAGAATTGGAAAGTACAGCAAGCAAAAGAACATAATATATATGCCAAAATCACATATACTGCAAAGGGGAACCTAGTTATCAATACAAACTTGAACCTCACACAAAAGAGGGGCCAATGCATTATTTCTAGAGGAATAAAAGCAGTGACTGCATATTTGACTAGCAAAAACTCCACACAAGAGAAACCCAAGAAAGATTGAGCAATGACATTAATTCTCACACAGCTAATAGTCAGCTATTTTGTTGGGGGGCTTTTTAATCAAATTAGATATAGAAGTAAAAAAGGAGAACCAAGAAATAATCAAAGGGAACAGGAATCCAAAGAAGGAAACAAGCATCTATTAAGACCTATTTTAATATTTCTGGCACTGTGCTAAGTGTTTTATAAATATCATTACACTTGATCCCAATTACAATCCTGGGAAGTAGGTGCTATTATTATCCCTGTTTTATAATTGAGAAAATTGAGGCAGATAGTATCACAAATCACATAGTAAACAAGTATCTGAGGCTGGATTTTTACTCAGATCTTCCTGGCTTCAGGACTGGCTCTGTATTTACTGCATCACCTAGCAACATAGAGACAGCTAAGCCTCCATAGTCTTGGGACAGATAATAATTCTAATATATAATAATTCCAACAATTTTGGAATATATATAATAGAGTGATCTGCCATTTCCTTCTTCAGCTCATTTTACAGATAAAGAAACTGAGGCAAACAGGGTCCAGGGTCACACAGCTAGTAAGTATATGAGACTGGATTTGAATTCAGATCTTCCTGACTTCCAGTGCTCCACCCACTGTACTACTTAGCTGTCTTTAAGGGCATAAGACTTAAAGGTATCTTTAATAGAGTCAGGAAGAAGGGAATTGATATGAATAAATTAATATATTTTGTAGTGGAGACAGTATAGCAAATGGAAAGACAGCAAAAAAGAGTAGAGGAAATTTGGAGATGTACTTCAACTTAGTGTGATCTTCAGCAGAGAAAGAATTCAATTAACAATAATAATAAAGTCTAGAGGCTTGAGGAGGTGAGGACAAGGCATTGGAAAATAGGATAAGAATGGTGGAAGGAAAGGCTTGCAAATTTGGAATTATTCCCAAAGGCCATTAAAACTGTGAATACTCTGATCTAACAGTGTCTCTACTGGATCTCTATCCAAAAGAGAACATAAAAAAGGGAAAAGGACCCATATGTGCAAAAATGTTTGTGGCAGCCCTTGTAGTGGCAAGAAACTGGAAGCTGAGTGGATGCCCATCAATTGGAGAATGGCTGAATAAATTGTGGTATATGAATGTTATAGAATATTATTGTTCTGTAAGAAACGACGAACAGAATGATTTCAGAAAGGTCTGGAGAGACTTACATGAACTGATGGTAAATGAAGTGAGTAGAACTATGAGAACATTGTACACAGCAACAACAAGGTTATGTGATGATCGATTCTGATGGACATGGCTATTTTCAAAAATGAAGTGATTCAGGCCAATTCCAATAGATTTGTAATAGAGCCATCTACATTCAGAGAGAGTACTATAGGGACTGAATGTGGATCACAACATAAAATTTCCATCCTTTTTGTTGGTTGCTTTTTTTTTTTCTTTCTGATCTGATTTTTCTTGTGCAATATGATAAATATAAAATATGTATAGAAGAATTGTACATGTTTAACATATATTGGATTACTTGCTCTCTAGGGGAGGGGGTGGAGAAAGAGAGAGAGAAAAAATTGGAACACAAGGTTTTGCAAGGCTAAATGTTGAAAACTATGGTTGCATGTATTTCAAAAATAAAAAGCTATTATTAAAAAAAAATTTTTTTTTGAAAGAAGGAAAGGCCTGAGATAGGGGAAATGGTCTCCCCCAAGAAAAAGAATTGTGAATTTACAAGATATTTCTTTGCAAGAAAGAGAATTGTAAAATATTAATTAAGAGATACCATTAAAAAAGTTCCCATGGGGTAGGGAAAAGATTTGTCAGTGGAGAGATAAGATCATCGTGATGAATTTTTTCTGGAGAGAATGGGCATAATAAGAGATCATCTTCTCTAAAATAGAGCTGTATGTCTCAGCATTTCATGTCACATTAAGTAAGGATGGATAGGACCCATGGGATAGTTAGTACTCATAACAGTGGCAAAGAAAATAGAGGTAGAAGATCCTGGCCTTAGGAAGGGTGAGTCATCACAGTAAAAGTAGAGAATAGAACTAAATCTCGTGAGTCAGGATAGTGATTTTCACTACATTTTATTGTTTCCCACATGAATTTCTATTTCTACAGAAGGCTTTGAAAGGGTCAGTGTTGAAAAATTACCCATGCATGTGTTTTGTAAATAAAAGTCTTTAATAAAAAGAAAAAGGAAAAAAAAAAAAAAGAAAAATATTTTTCAAGAAGAATTTCTATTTCTAAAAAGAAACTGCCACTATCACTCCATACATACTCAAAATCCAGATTTTCAAATAAGGTTAAGGCAGAATGGCATGAGAACTACAAATGCACAAACATAGAAATAATTTACAGAAAGAAGCAGAAAGTTGATACTTCAGAAATTCTACTCACAAGGGATATAAAAGGATATGGTTAATAAATGAGAAAACAGACTTCAGAATAGATTTAGAAAGGAGTGGAAATATGAAGAAAAATAAAGTACACAAACACTTTGTGAGAAAGAGAGCCACAAAAGAGTGTCATTTAAACTAATGAAGGGCATATTCTTCTTTGTAAGGAGAGAGAAGGGGGGGGGGGGGGCGGGGAGAGAGAGAGAGAGAAAGAGAGAGAGAGAGAGAGAGAGAGAGAGAGAGAGGAGAGAGAGAGAGAGAGAGAGAGAAAGGAAAGGGGGAAGAGAAGAGGAAGCAAGGAGGAAGCAAGAGAGGAAGGAAGGAAGGAAGGAAGGAAGGAAGGAAGGAAGGAAGGAAGGAAGGAAGGAAGGAAGGAAGGAAGGAAGGAAGGAAGGAAGGAAAGGAGAAGGGAGGAAAACATTCAACTTTAAGAACTAGAAAAACAACAAAACACTTTTCCTCAAGGAGTTTAAATTCTCATTATAGTGCTCTTTATTAATAATAGCTATTCAAATTACAGACATAATGCTTCAGGACAAATAGACTCACAAACTCAGACTTTCAAAGGAATCTCAGAAATCACCCAGTTGCTTTCTTGGAACAGATAGAACCTTTTTAGTTGCTGTTATTCAGTTGTTTTCAATTGTGACTGACTCTTCTAGACTCTATTGGAGGTTTTCTTGGTGGAGATATTATCGTGGTTTGCCATTTCCTTCTTCAGCTCATTTTATAGATGAGGAAACTGAAGCAAACAGGTTTAAGTGACTTGCCCAGAGTCACACAGCTAGTAAGTGTCTGAAGCTGGATTTGAACTCCATTCCTCCTGACTCCAGGCCATTTATTTATTTATGTAAAACCTATATCTTTAAAACTTAGTCAAGATGACAAATCCCCTGATGCATGTATAATGTAAACTCTTTAGGACAGAGGACAGTGAGTTTCTAATATATGTTCCCTCTGGAAAATAATTAAAATGATCCTAGATGACCTTCCAGCTCCAGCATTCAGAAAATCTATGGTTACTACAAGCATCCAATAAGATAATGTATTTTATATACATTAACCTCTTTAATGTATGTGTTAGGGAATCCAATGATTCCTGCAGATTTTGTTCTTAGGTCTTCTCCTTTGTTTCCAGATTTTTCTCTTTTTCTGTCTCTCTCCTATTTTCTGGGTCGAAGAGACTTTTCTCAGAATCGTGTCTGCCCCACATTAGGTGTCAAAATGTAATGTTCTCTTCTCTAAATTATATTGTTCTCTGGAAGCAGATTTAGCAAACATTTAACCTCTTTTTTCATTAGCTATGATTCACTCCTGTGCAATGTACAAATTCCTGTGATGGGAGCTGGAGATAGAATGCTGAACATGATATCCTAAGGGCAGAGACTATTAAAGTGAAGACATCTATAGAAATAACTCTAATCTGTTAATACATGATTAAAAGCACAATAAATGTCAGAGAATAGCCTAGAGAGAAAGTCCAGAAAAAGTGATCATTTCTAATAGGAGAGATTAAGGAAGGCACTACCAGAACTTGGTTTTGAAGAAAGAGAAAATTTTCTTATAAATGAAAATGTGGGCAGAGTGAAGTCCAGAAAAAATGTGGATAATGTGTGGAAAGGAGAGAATGTAGAATGAGACTGGGGAACACTGAGTACTTCGCTTTTATATGAAAGCAAGGGATAAGAAGGAGAGTTGTATAAGAAAAGGTTGGAAAGAGGAAGAGTTAAATAGTGAAAAGCCCTGAATGATTGGGCCTTCCATATGATTATGTTTTCTTCAGTAGATAATGGTGAGACACTACAGATTTGGGGGCAGAAAATGATACAAATGATGATGTTGAGTTGCTTTTCAGTCATGTCTGACTCTTCCTGATCCCATTTGGGATTTTCTTGGCAAAAATACTGGAATAGTTTCCCATTTCCTTCTCTAGTTCATTTTGCAAATGAGAAAACTGAGCAGACAGAGTTAAGTGACTTGTCCTGACTCTCATACCTAGTCAGTTCTAAGACTAGCTTTGAACGCAGGTCTTCCTGGCTGCTGGCTTTGAGCGCTCTCCATTGTACCACAGACTTTCTAGTATTCATTTGTGAAGAATTCCATCTATAATACCTCCAACAAGTAGTTGCTGTCTCTCTACTTGAAAACCCCCATCAGGGAAGAATCCATTCACTGCCTCCATTATTTAGATCAGTTCTTAATTATCAGGAATATTTTTCCTCTTCAGTAAATCAAAATATGTCTCTGAGCTCTTTAAGAACAGGGACTTTTTGCCTTTGTATCTGCAGCTTTTAGCATAATATCTGGCACACAGTAGACACTTAATAACTGCTTATTGTTGACTGACTGACTCTGCAATTTCTACTCACTATTACCAATTCTTCTCTTCGATTCAAGAAGAACAAGCTACTCCTTCTCCCAAATGACAAGTAAGGACATCTATGATATTTCCATCCACCAAGATTCTTTTTCCAGGCTAAACAGCCAAAGTTCCTTTGGCAGTATGTGAAGAATGGACTGACAAGAGACAGAGCACACAGCTATTAGATTATTACAATAGTGCAGGCAAGACCTAGCAAAGTGGCAAATATGACAGGCATTGGAGAAGATGTGTTAGGATTCTTACAAAGTGATGTTAGTCATCTAATTTAGCATGGTACTGAACAAGTTCTCTAGATCACTAATATATTTAGTATTCATTGGAGTTCCACAAGATTCACAAGTCCAGGAGATTCACAAATGAGTGGAGGAGACTGAGAAAGCAGGAGTCAACTGAGGAGACTGAGAAGCCAGAGACTGCAGTCGGGCAGAACTGGGGATTTGGAAGAAGAGAGGCTGAAGCTGGAAGAGGCAAAGGACTAGCAACAAGAGCTTTTG
The DNA here is from genome assembly GCF_016432865.1 of Antechinus flavipes. NCBI lineage: Eukaryota > Metazoa > Chordata > Mammalia > Dasyuromorphia > Dasyuridae > Antechinus > Antechinus flavipes. The sequence goes on along the minus strand of NC_067398.1, from coordinate 579,373,474 downwards.
GAACCAAGGAGAGAGATAGGCCTCTAAGAAAGTTAACCAGGCTATTTTGAAGGAGACAATAAAGGATCTGAACTTTTAACAGCTGGCTGCATTTGAGGTGATTATTACATTGAACTGAAACTAAGGCTGCCTTCAGAAGCCCCCCAAGAAATCTGCTTCCAGAGAACAATATAATTTAGAGAAGAGAACATTATATTTTGGCACCTAATGTGGGGCAGACACGATTCTGAGAAAAGTCTCTTCAACCCAGAAAATAGGAGAGAGACAGAAAAAGAGAAAAATCTGGAAACAAAGGAGAAGACCTAAGAACAAAATCTGCAGGAATTATTGGATTCCCTAACACAAGATAAGACTGTTGCAGGACTTGAAAACCAGCAGGAATCATTGGATTCCTTGAGATGAAAAATTGTTGATGAGACTATTGCAGGACTTCAAAACTTGCAGGAATTATTGGATTCCTGGCACATGAACTAATGGACAAATAGATTTCTTTTGGACTATTTCTTGGACTTATGGACATGTATAAATTTTCATGAGGATTCATGTTATTTGATACATCACTACTAGCCTGTGTTATATTGTTACGTACTTACATAATTTATGTAATTATGTGTAATATCTCCTGTATTGATGGATTATATATACCTGTTTCAAATGAGCCTTTTCAGAAACCCGCTAATCTGATTTGATTTCCCATTTCCTTTGGTGTTTTCCTCTCCCTTCCTGAGTAGTCAGGGAGGGTGTGACCACCTTCTTTTTATGGTGTTTTCACTCCTTTTTTGAGCAATCAGGGATGGCATGATCACCTTCTTTTGGGGGGTTCTCACCTCCTTGAGAAGTCAGGGAGATCATGACTACCTATGTTCTAAATCAAAAGAAAGCGGGAGATGTTATGATTCTTACAAAGTGATAAGTCGGTTATCTAATTTAGCATGGTACTTAACAAGTTCTCTAGCACTAATATATTTAGTACTCGTTGGAGTAATACAAGATTCACAAGTCCAGGAGATTCACAAGTGAGTGGAGGAGATTGAGAAAGCAGGAGTCAGTTGAAGAGATTGAGAAGCCAGAAACTACAGTCGGGCAGAACTGGGGATTCAGAAGAAGAGAGGCTGAAACTGGAAAAGGCAAAGGACTAGCAACAAGAGCTCTCGGAACCAAGGAGAGAGATAGGTCTCTAAGAAAGCTAACCAGGCTATTTTGAAGGGGACAATAAAGGATCTGAACTTTTAACAGCTGGCTGCATTTGAGGTGATTATTACATTGAACTGAAACTAAGGCTGCCCCCCAGAAGCCCCCCAAGGAATCTGCTCCAAAAAAACAATATAATTTAGAGAAGAGAACATTACAAAGATGTAGAAAAATTAGGAGGCTAATGACTTGGTGGTAGAATTGTGAACTGATCCAACCATTCTGGAAAACAATTTGGAACTACTACTACAGGGTTATAAAACTGCATATCTTTTAACCTAGCAATACTATTATTAGATTTCTATCCAAAAGAGATTTACCAAAAAAAAAAAAAAAAAAAAAAATAGAACCTATATGTACAAGAATATTGATAGCAGCTTTTTTTGTGGTGACAAAGAATTGGAAATTAAGGGGATATTCATCATATGAGGAATGGCTGAACAAGTTTTTGTCTCTAACCCTGAACTTCAACCCTACATATTCAGCTGACTGTTAGATATTTCCTCCTGCATGTTCCACTGGCAATTTAATTTCAACATATTCAAAACTTAAGTCATTATTCTTTCCCCCAAATCTACCTCTCCTCCTAAATTTACTATTTCTGTTGATTATTATTAGCTTGTGGTGGAATACTATTGTGTTGTAAGAAATGATATGCAGGATAGTTTCAGAAAAACCTGAGAAGGCCTATATGAATTGATGCATGATTAAGTGAGCAAAACTAGATCATTGTCCATAATAACAGCAGTATTGTAACAATCAACCATGACACTCTAATCAATACAATGATCCAAGGCAATTCCAAAGTATTCATCATGAAGAATACTAATCATCTCCAGAGAAAGAATTAATGAATTCTGAATGCAAATTGAAATATGATTTTTTCACTTTATTTTTCTTGTATTTTTTGCAATATGTTTTGCATCATTTCATGTGTATAATTGATATTATATTGTTTGCCTTGTCAATGATGAGGGAAGGTTTAGAGGAACAGAAAGAATTTAGAACTCAGTTTTTTAAAAATATATATTATAAATGAATGAAGGAGGGAATACACATGTAAATGAATGAATGAATAAATAGTGTGAGATAATGAGGTACTGAAATGGTTTGATGGTTATTGTGGTTGTAGTGGTGATGGTTGTTCACCCTTTGCTCATGTAAACAGACAAGTGGGAAAAAGTAGTAAATGATAGAAAATGTCTTGATTTGCATATGAATTAGATTTAAGTGAGTCAAAGTTGAACAAATTGTTTTCATCTACTCATTCAGTGGAGGGAAGTCTTCACATTTTTGGGGTAGACATCCCCTGAATTTATCAATAGATCCAAGGCCTGTAGGTTACCTTCAACTTTATTTAGCACAGAAAGTCTTCAGAGTCTTAGTATTAGAGGTACCATCCTACAACTGCTGAATTTTAAGTGTTCAAGAGCCCTCCCATGAAGCCAAACTCATTCACTAGGAAGTCCATGAGAGAAAGATGCTGGATTATTTTAAACTTCAGTCAACTTGATGTGACATTTGGTTCCTAATAATTTAACCATTTGAGTTTGAGGATGCTCAAAAGCATTACTTCAGCGTTCACTTGCCCACAATTGTTTCTGAAACAAGTCTATCAGGAAAACAGAAGTCACTCATAGCAAAAGTCAAAGCCACTCTATTCTCTACCTCTCATTTCTCTTCAGTAAGTCAGAGAAAGAGGAGGCCAAAAAACCAAATTCCAGCCTGTTAGTGAGGAAGTCAATTTGATTCAATTCAGCAAGTATTTATTGAGTGTTTCATTTTTAGCAGTCTGAAAGCTGAGGGGAAACTCCTAGCTTCCTGACCAGCATTCTTTAAGAAAGCCTTCCCTTGTATCTGAGTCCTGCCTGGTCCACTTCTGGCAGCAATTAAATTCTAATGCCCTCCCCCCTCCAAAAAAAAATTAAAAGTATATGTTTAGTTGAGCCTACCTACTGCAATTTAAAAATTATTTGGTGATATAATTCTTTTCTGAGAGCAAAATCACCTAATCCAGGCTTCCTGGGGAAGTCTAGGCAATAGAATGACCTTTGCTAACTAACTCAAATGAACACAGGCAGGACAGAAGTTAATGAGACTTCAGCCTCTAGGGAAAAATACCAGTTCAAACCCAGAATGCAGATTTTCATTAAATAACAGTCAATTTAGTCATGAGTTTTCATCTAGTACCTTTAGTAGAGGTTCTTAACCTGGAAGAATCTATGGATTTTGTTAAAAAAAATATTTTGATAACTGAGAAAATGTACTTCCTTCCTCTCTTCACAGAAGTGGAGATCAATTAATATGGAATTTTATATTATATGCAATATCATATTGATAGAGATGTTGGTTCAGAGATATTTCAATAAAATATGTTTCCTATGTAATCATATACATTTTATTTTGTTCATTTAAAAACATTATACTAAAGGACACCTGTCACAGAAATGGTAGTAAATTTTTGAGGTGGTGGAAAATGGAAACTTTTGAAACTTAGGAAATTGCTCCTACAATGAGTTCTACATGCTCTAAATTTATGAAAATGACCACAAAAATATGGCTTGCTTTTTTTCTGTGTGCTTTTCATTGAATATGTTTCTTGAGCATTAACACATCTATTTTGCTTTGTGATGGAGTAAAATTATTGTACAATGGCTTAATCTTGTTCATTTTTGTTTACATGGTAAAAAAAAAAATCTAAATGTTTGCATGGTATAAAGTATCATTAAAAAAAATCTAATAAGAGTCTACATAGTCAAGAAATGACCAGCAGGATGATTTCAGAAAGGCCTGGAGAGACTTACATGAACTAATGCTGAGTGAAATGAGTAGGACCAGAAGATCATTATATACTTCAACAACAATACTATATGATGATCAATTCTGATGGACCTGGTCATCTTCAACGATGAGATGAACCAAATCAGTTCCAATAGAGCAGTAATGACCTGAACTAGCTACACCCAGCAAAAAGAACTCTGGGAGATGACTATGAACCACGACATAGAATTCCCAATCCCTCTATTTTTATCCGCCTTCATTTTTGATTTCTTTCATCAGCTAATTATATACTATTTCAAAGTCCGACTCTTTTTATACAGCAAAATAACTGTTTGGACATGTGTATGTGTATATATGTACATATACACATATATATGTATATATATATATATATATTGTATTTAACTTATACCTTAACATATTTAACATGTATTGGTCAACCTGCCACCTGGGGGAAGGGGTGGGGGGAAGGAGGGAAAAAAGTTGGAACAAAAGGATTTGCAACTGTCAATGCTGAAAAATTATCTATGCATATATCTTGTAAATAAAAAGCTATAATAATAAAAAAAAACTTTATAAAAAAAGAGATAATAAAGGATTTGGATTTTTAAAAAAGAGTCTACATAGTCTATGTTAATAGTATTTATATCTCCTTTAAATATAATTCAGGGTTACAGAGTATTAATGAAGAACTAGGCTGGAACCCCATCAGTATCTTGAAATTTTTTTATACCTTCATGTTAGATGCCAAATTTTATTTTTATTCTTCTAAACATGAACTTTGGATTCTGTGTCAAGCAATGAGCCTGCTATTGGTAAATAATTCAAACAACTGTGAAAATTCTCATTGAAATACAACACTGCAGCTAAAGTTATTAAGATCGGTTCTTTATAGAACATATTTAATTTTTTCAGACAATATATCAAACTGTATGATAGAGAAAAGTATAATTTTGTTGCTATGTAATTTTTTAATTGAAAGACTTTTTATAAATTTGCTTTTAAAATTCCTATTAAAAAGAATTTGCAAACTGTACATCTAGTTTAATAAAGTACTTTAAATACACACACACACACACAAACAAAATATGATAGGAAGAGAGAAAGGAACAAGTATTAAGCACCTACTGTGTGCCAAGTATTTTACAAACATTATCTCATTTGATGCTCACAACAATACTAAGAGGTAGGTATTATTATTATTATCTCCATTTTACATTTGAGGAAACTGAGACAGATAGACAATAATGATTTGCTCAATTTTACCCAGCTGTCTGAGGCTAAATTTGAAATCAGGTCTTCTTCATTCCAGACCCAGTCCTCTATCTATCCAGATGCCTCAAAGACAAGGTCTGTAAGCTTCACCATCTAACATCCATGACCAAAGAAAAGATTCAGAACTCCCGCTTTTAGAGAATCATGAAGAAAGGGGAAAGGAAGCTATAGGGATCATATTACCTAACACCACAAAACTTCTTTGTTATCTCCATTTTTTTTAGTGTCTGCCCATTTTTTAAATAGAAAGACAGTCAGTAGGACTTGCTTTCCCTGGGAAGAAGAAAAACACTGGTTATAATGAACATTCTTCCTTATCGGACAAGGAAGCCCTGGAATCCCAGGCAAGTCAATTGAAGATTGGAGGATCATTGATCTAGTACTGGAAAGAAACTTGGAAGACAGATTGTTTCTTTTATGGACGAAGAAATTGAAACCCAGGGAGGTCTCTTGCCCAAGATCACACATGATATCCAAAATAAAAAACCAAATCTTTTGACTCCAAGGCCACCTATTTTTCCACTGAATATTTATACTTAGTAGAAGGTCAAATAGAAACAGAGAAGACACAAATGACCCTAAACACTAAACTCTCAGTTTCCATAATAATTTTTATTAATAGTAATGATTTTTTTCAAATTTATTTTATTAAAAGAAACAGAATAAGAAAAAAGAAAAACAAAAAAAGAAAAGTTGGGGCAGCTAGGTGGTGCAATAGATAGAGCACCAGCTCTGAAGTCAGGAGGACCTAAGTTCAAATCTGGCCTCAGACACTTAACACTTCCTAGCTGTGTGACCGTGAGCAAGTCACTTAACCCCAATTGCCTCAAGAGGAAAAAAAAGTATGATAATGCTGCTAAAACAGTAACAGTTAAGACATTTCTTAGATCTTACATATGTACACATATACATACACCTACCCCCACATAATTTTCTTATCCCTGATAACCCTTTACTTTAATTCTACTCCTAACTTACCTTGCTAATACTTAACCTTCCTCCACCTATGGACCTCTCCTCTGTCTTCTTACTGCACTGTTTGCTTTCCTGTCCACCCATCCCTCCTCCATTATTTCTTTATAGATCTTGGAGGGTACCATACCCTTCATGGTATAAATGTAGTATTACCTACTGAACCCATTCCCAATGTGAGTAGGTTTTCAGAACTACAAATCCTTCTCTCCCCTCTACTGCCTCTGTATCTATTCTTCCTTTGCAACTCATTTCTATGACATAAATATTATTTTTATCTTCTTTGTTCCAATCTTTCTTTTGAGCTGCTCTATAGTTGATGTCAACCTTTAACATACATTATACATTTCACATAAAAAAAAAAAAATAAGCAATCGGTCCATGTTGAGTTCTATGAGATTGATTTTTGATATTGGCTCTATATATTAATTTTCTTTAAGTTTGGGTTTGGTGGATAGGAAATCCTGAAAACCTGCAAATTCATTGAATGCCCATTTTTTCTCATTCAACATTATAAATAATTTTTCTGCATACGACATTTTTGGCCACAGGCGAAAATTCTTTTGTCAGTAGATATGACTCCAGGACCTGTGGTTTTCTATTGTAGCTACTGATAAATCCTATACAATTTTAATTGTAGCTCCAGCATATTTGAATTGTTTTTTTCTTGTTTCTTGCAAAATTTTCTCTTTGATCTGGGGAGGGTTTCAAAATTTGGCAGTGATGTTCCTATGTGTTTTTCACAAAGGATCTTTTTGAGGTGGTAATCAGTGGATTTTTTTTCCATTTCTATTCCTCCTCTCCTCCTTCCTCCCCTCTCCCTTTCTATCACTTCAGGACAATTTTCTAGAATTATTTCTTGCATTATTGTGTCAATGTCCTTATTTTGGTCCCAACTTTCAGGAAGTCCAATTATTCTTAGATTTTCTTTTCTTGATCTTCCTCCAGATCTGTCATTTTTCTTATAAGATGTTTCACATTTTTTTCATTCTTTAGAATCTGTCTTGTTATTTCTTGTTCTTTCATAGCTTTACTGGCTTCCCCTTGGCAATCTAATTTTTCTTTTTTTTTAAGCTATTAATAATTTTTTATAAAAAGCTTTTTATTTACAAAACATATGCATGGGTAATTTTTCAAATTACCCTTGCAAAACTTTCTGTTCCAAATTTTTCCCTCCTCCCCCCCAACTCCCTCTCCTAAATGGCAGGTAGTCCAATACATGTTAAATATGTTAAAATATATGTTAAATCTAATATATGTATACATATTTATACAGTTATCTTGCTGCACAAGAAAAATAGGATCTAGAAAGAAAAAGAAAACCTGAAAAGGAAAACAAAATGCAAGCAATATTAACAGAAAGCATGAAAATGCTATGTTGTGGTCCACACTCAGTTCCCACAAGCCTCTCTCTGAGTGTAGATGGCTCTCTTTATCACTGAACAATTGAAATTGGTTTGAATCATCTCATTGTTGAAGAGAGCCACGTCTATAAGAATTGATCATTGTAGAGTCTTGTTGTTGCCATGTGTAATGATCTCCTGGTTCTGCTCATTTCACTTAGCATCAGTTCATGTAAGTCTCTCCAAGTCTCTCTGAAATCATCCTGCTGGTCGTTTCTTACAAAGCAATAATATTCCAAAGCTTTCATATACCCTCATTTATTCAGCCATTCTCCAACTGATGGGCATCCACTCAGTTTCCAGTTTCCTGCCACTACAAAAAGGGCTGCCACAAACATTTTTTGCATCTGTGGGTCCCTTTCCCTCCTTTGAGATCTCTTTGGGATCTAGACCCAGTAGAAACACTGTTGTGTCGAAGAGTATGCACAAGCAAATCTAATTTTTCAAAGAGTTATTTTCGTCTTTAAGACTCTGTATCTCCTTTTCTAATTGGTAAACTTCTTTTTTTCCTATAATTTTCTTGTTTTTCTTGGATGGTTTTAAATTTTCCTTTTTAGTTTTTTCTCAATGTCTTTCATTTGATTTTTACATTCTTTTTTTGAATTCTTCTATAAATTCTCTCTGGACAGAGAACCATTTCATGTCACTCTTTGGGATAAAAACTTTTTTTTTACAAAGTGTTCTCTTCTGAAAATGAACCCAGGTCTTCCTTGTCCCACTATCTGTTTCAATGGTGGGATTCTTTCTTCTTTACTGTTTTTTTTGTTTGTTTTAATATGAGGCAGTAGTGTAAGCACTTCTAATTCTGGAGTGGGAAATGGTGCCTCAAGCTTCCTGTCAGCTCTCCCCTCTGACTAGATACTCCAAACAAGAGTTCCCCGATCCTGCAAGTGCCCACAGCCAGCAGCATCCCTGCCCCACTGCCTCTGCACTCACAGGTGTGCTGGTTCCTTCTCGCCTAGGTCTGTGTTCCAGCAACTCGGGTGGGCCTGACATTCCTAATCAGCCCAGGTTCCCACAGTCTTCCCCAATTCGGACCCCAACTGGACAAACAGTCCAGGAGGGGAAAGTCTGTGGTTCCTGATGAGGCTCCAGCCCTACTTGCTCACACTGGGGCTCCCCACTTGGTGTTTTACAAAGCTAACTTGGAGGTATTTGTACTTCACATAGGTTAATCCAGAGCTTACGTATTTCTTTGGATCTTCTTGGGTTGTATCAGGAAGGGACCCCTCTTCGGCCCATGTCTTCTTGATGTTTCACCATCTATCTTCACTCTGAGGCACAAATCTGTCCTATCTGGGGGGAATCAGGAGAGCTTGAAATTTACCAACCTACTCCACCATCTTCCCAGAATCCTCTATTAATAATAATGATGACAATAGCTGGCATTTATATTAAACTTTAACATTGCAAAACACTCTACAAATGTTATCTCATTTGATCCTATCAGTCCTAAGAGAAAGGTGCTATTATTATCCCCATTTTAAAGATGAAGAAATAAATTAAAGTTAAATGACTTATCCAGGATCACAAATGTTAGAGGCAGAATTTCAATCCAAGTCATCCTAACTCAAAGTACAGAACTCTATGCACTTCAGCACCCAACTCCTTCCAAATTATACTAATTTATTGTCTTTCAAAAGAGAATGACTTCCAGGAAGTCACCTGATAGTCCAGAGTTGGGGGAGGGGGAGCAATGTGTGAGGATGAGGATTCTGCAGGTGTGTATCACTTGTTCAACAAAGCTCTCTTGGTACAGAGACATTTATGTACATAAAGAGATACAGTTTCTCTATCTCTGTCTCTGTCTTTTTCTCTCAGTGTCTCTCTGTCTCTCTGTCTGTCTGTCTGTCTCTCTCTCTCTGTCTCTGTCTCTGTCTGTCTCTCTTTCTCTGTTTCTCTCTCCCCCACCTCTGCTACCACCATGTTCTGGTGCAGGGCGGAAGCTAGAAGGAGCCAATCATTGTCATTCACTTCTCCTTTTCTTATCTATAAATTCTATTTTTGGCCCAGGAATCTTGTCCACTCTCCAAACTATCAAAGGGAGAATTTCCAGGCTGTGAGACAAGACATCACATTCTCCAGATTTTTATCAGGACATTCCCAAACATCAAAACTGATAAGTTGGAAAATACAGAGATCTGGTTCAATTTTGTAATTCTTATAGGCAATGTCTAGGATAATAATTAGTGTTATTGATGCGGGAAAGATTCCTTTCTAGATTCCCATCCCCTCCTAGTAAATGTAATTACCCTTTGACTCACAAATCCTGGTCCCTTTGAATTCCAATAGAAGATCTGGACCTGTCCCAGCCCCACCCCGATCTGAGCCAACTTTGGAGCTACACCCAAAAGCCCCTCGAGCTAAGTCTCCCATTATAAAAAAGCCAGGCTGGAAACCCCTCTTTGCAGGGATTCCAAACAGGACAGCCATGTGAGGACCCTCTGTCCACTGGACCCTCTGTCCGGTGCCCTCCTTATCTCTACCTTTGCCTATACTTTAACTTGCTTACCCAATAATAAACCTCTTTTATCAATCTAGCTTCTCGGGCCAATAAATGTTTTTATTGGGAACTTGCGCCGCTACTAGACTCCATTTACCACAGTATCCTTGCGCCAAATCCAAGGGGGTTGCAGGGGAGCTTTGCTTGACTCCCTGTACCCCAAACCTGCCACTAGACCTCAACTAAACCCTAATTTCATTTAGGTACCCCAAATCTAGACCTCAACATTATCTAGCATTTGTGGAGTGTTTTAAACTTCTAAGAGTACTTTGCCATCCATTATCTTCACTGCTCATTATTAAGTTGGTTCCATTCCACAAATCACTGACCTCATACTTTCCAGCTGACCTATGTAACAAATGGAAAAGTTTGAGAGGCTTGGTTTCTGAGCAATTAATCATTTTACTAATTATGGTAAAGGAATAATTAATAAAAGATGTCCTTTGGTTTTCTCTTCTAAAGCAAAAACAAATGATGGAGACTTTTCAGTACTTACAACTTTTTTTATAAAAAAAAAAAAAAAGGTTTACCAATTAGGAAAGGAGTTACAGAGTCTCAAAGACGAAAATAACTCTGAAAAATTAGCCCTTGGAAGAGTAGGTATTCCCAACAGATAGAAATCAACTCTGATTAGTTAACAATTTATGAAAGAATGAATATTATAATGAGAGGGATTGGGAAATAGGACTTTGATTAAGTCTCTCTTACTCTTCTCTTCCCCCAGACCACAATCCAGCTCAAAGTTTACCTGAATAGAACACAATGGGCTGGAATTTACCTCGATTAGATTCTTTTTACTCTTTAATCAGAACTAAACTTCCCCAGTTGAATAAGGATCTTGAAAAAGATTGAGGATAAAGTCAATCCAATCTCATCATTAGCCCTCTTTTTCAGAGACTGATTTGATCTAGTAGAGAATGAAGAAATAGAAAGGGAAAAAAACCAGGATTCCCAATATTCATTGTTATTAATATAAGACAGAAATATTCATTTCTTTTACTTGCTGATCTTTGAAATGATCATACTAGAGCTGCTGTTATTAGGCTGGGAGTGATAGTGGAGGGGAAGGCATCAGCTGTCCAAAGTCCAGGCCAAACTGTGAGTTAGGTCAAAACTTCTTAAATGAAGGGTGTCATACCATAATAGGATCACATAACTGAATATGAGAGATCACAAAAAAATTTGGCAACAATAAAAGGTATCAAATATTCCATCAAAATTTAATACTTTATATAAAAATAAACATCTTTAATAAAGGATAAAATTATATGTATGACAAAAAATTGTTTTAAATTTTTTTTTATTATTTATTATCAGAAAATGTTTGATTTGTATACTTATTTTGTATACCAATATACCCAGATATGTGTAAAAATTTCTCAGGCAAGAATGGGTTGCAAGGAGAAAAAGCCCTGAGCTAGGAACAAAAGCCTGGTGATGGTTATTCATTGTCTTTCTCACGCATATCTTGGGAGGCCTGTGGATTGAAGGATCTTCTAGACCTAATGTCATCACCATCCAGGAGCTTGCATACTATGGCTTTGACTGCATATTTCAATCCCTGGAGTGACCTAGTTAGGTGGAGATAGGAACTCATAACAGAAAACCTATACCTTTATTTGGAACATCTAGGATTTCAGTTAATCAATTTAAAGAATATTAATATGGGGATTAAAATTGTCCAACTTACAATAAAAGAGACTGAGACAGAGTTCTGAGCCTATGGCACTTTAATTTATTAAAGGATCCATGGCCCCCTTTAATGAAGTGAACCTCAGATTTTCTTTCTTCATGATCTGAGATGCTCCCTTCTTCTAGGATCTTGTTTTTATAGGGTTTCCAAATATTCAAGTCATGGAGAAATACAGTAGTTCATTGGTTGATAGATTTCCTCTCAAGGGCCAAAAATAACATTTTAGCAGGGTGAGTCACAGAGTGGGTGAAGAATGGGGCATTTCCAATAAGTAGTCACAAGATAGTCATAAGATGGTCACTTACTCATGATGGACAAGAGAGAATATTCCAAAAGTACAAAAACAAATTGGAGAAATTTCTAAAGCATTAAGGCATCCTACTTTGGAAAATAAATTTGAGTAAAACAAGATGAAGAGATCTTTATAAGAGTTCTCATGGTTGCACAAGTGAACCTTTTAACTTGATAATGAACATTATATTAATTAAGCCCACTATTAGAACCTATCTATCCCGATATGATTTATGTAGATTATCAAACTGATTAATACGGATTAAAATAGAATAGGGGTCCAAATGAATTAGTTCTCATACGGATTTTAAAGAAGACCCAGAAAAATAATGCACAGTCAGAAACATAAGCAGAAAGATTGTTGTTGTGGCCTTTGTTGTTTGTCCTTCACTCTCTAGCCTTAAACAGAAAGAACCATAAAACAAAATGCACACTTTACATAATTAAAATATTAAGTTTGGCTCTAGAAAAGAACTGGATCTCTTCACCAGCAAACTGAAATTGTCTGCCTTTGTGTCTTAAATGTCCCTCCCTACTCTCTTTATGGAGGGAGGGATCAATAAGTATGGAATGTCAGACCTGGTTGAGACTTGGTTTTTCTGAAATTTTTTTTAATCTTTCTTACAAGGAATTGGTAGATAAATAGAAGAATGGGAAGGGATGCATTTGGAGATAAAGGTAAAATAGAAACAAAAGATATCAATAACTAAGATTAAAACTAAAACAGATGGAGATACCACTGCATACCTCTCAGATTGGCTAAGATGAAAGGAAAAAAATAATGACGAATGTTGGAGGGGATGTGAAAAAACTGGGACACTGATGCATGGTGGATCGGTAAATGGATCCAGCCATTCTGGAGAGCAATTTGAACTATGCTCAAAAAGTTATCAAACTGTGCATACCCTTTGATCCAGCAGTGTTACTTCTGGGCTTATATCCCAAAGAGATACTAAAGAAGGGAAAGGGACCTGTATGTGCCAAAATGTTTGTGGCAGCCCTGTTTGTAGTGGCCAGAAACTGGAAGCTGAGTGAATGCCCATCAATTGGAGAATGGCTGAATAAATTGTGGTATATGAATGTTATGAAATATTATTGTTCTATAAGAAATTATGATCAGACTGATTTCAGAAAAGCCTGGAAAGACTTACATGAATTGATACAGAATTAAATGGGCAGAACCAGGAAAACATTGAACATAGTAACAGGAAGATTATGCAATGACAAACTATGATGCACGTGGCTCTTCTCAAGGCAATTCTAATAGACTTGGGAGGAAAATGCCTTCCACATCCAGAGAAAGAAGTATGGAGACTGAATGTGGAAAGCATAGTATTTTCACCTTTTTGTTTGTTTATTTGTTCACTTTTTTCTTTCTCGTGACTTTTTCCCCTTTTGTTCTGAATTTTCTTGCATAATATGACAAAAATGGAAAGGCATTTAAAAGGATTGCATACATTTAACCTATATCAGTTGGCTTGTTGTCTTGGGAAAGAGGAGAAGTAAGGGAGAGAAGGAGAAAAATTGGAATACAAAGTCTTACAAAAATGAGTATTGAAAACTCTCTTTACATGTATTTGTAAAAATAAAATACTATTGAGAAAGAAAATTTTTTTACAAATATCTCATTAGGCTAAATGAGATTATATTTGTAAAAGCATATTTGTAAGGCACAGTGCCTTAATAATACCTATTTCCTTTCCCACTTTCTTGTTTGTTTGTTACTTATTGGGCTAGCATTTACAATTTGGAAACTGGATATAAATAGAATATTAGTCAGAAATCAGAGTGATGTCTTTCAGAAAGGGACTCAAGGTCTGAACTAGGAAGAAGGGTCCAAAGGGCAGGGGGAGGGGAAAGCCTATCTGAGGTAGACATACAATACACACACATATCATTCCTATTCCTGCTGAATCTTTGCTTTAATTCTGCTCCTTAACTTGCCTTATTATTATTTAACATCCCCCCACATTCAGGGATCCCTCCCTTATTCTTCCCTCACCTTTTGCTTCCCTGTCTGCCCATCCTTCCCCTTTTATTCCTTTACAGATTTTGGAGGGTGCTATACCCTTCATGATATATAGATAGATAGATAGCTACAGATATAGATATAGATATAGTGTTACCTATTGAACTTATTTCTAGTGTGAGTAGGTTTTCAAAACTACCAGTCTTCCTCCTCCTTCTAATGCCTTTGTCTATTCTTCTGTACTTTATTTGTATGACATAATTATCCTTTTTACCATAGCTCTGCCCCAACCTTTCTTTTGAGCTACCCTATTGTTGATATCCATCTTAAACATATGGTATATATTTCCCATGTAAAAAAAAGTAAATAAAATTTGTCCATATTGAGTTCCTTGAAATTGATCTTTGATATTGGTTCTTAAATTTTCTCTTAAATTCAGGTTTGGATGAAAGTCCTGAAAAATCTACAAGTTCGTTGAATATCTATTTTTTTCTCATTCAATATTACAGATCGTTTTGCTGGATATGATATTTTTGGTTGCAGGCCTAGTTCTTTAGATTGTCAGTAGATATGATTCTAAAACCTATGGTCTTTTATTGTGGCTGCTGATAAGTCCTGTACAATTCTAATTGTAGCTTCAGTATATTTGAATTTTTTTTGTTTATTTGTTTCTTGCAAAATTTTCTCTTTGATCTGGGGATTTCAAAACTTGGTAGTAACATTCCTGTATGTTTTCCAAAAGGATCTTGTTGAGGTGGTGATTGGAGGATTTTTTTCTATTTCTACTTCCTCCTCATGTTCTATTCCTCCAGGAGAATTTTCATGGATTATTTCTTGCATAACTGTGTCAAGGTTTATTTTTTTGGTCACAACTTTCAGGTAGTCCAATTATTCTTACATTTTCTCTTCTTGATGTTTCTCCAGATCTGTCATTGTTCTTATAAAATGTTTTACATTGTTTTTTTCTTTTTCAAAAAATTCTTTTCATCTTTTTTTTTTTTTTTAATAACTTTATATTGACAGAACCCATGCCAGGGTAATTTTTTACAACATTGTCCCTTGCACTCACTTCTGTTCCGATTTTTCTCCTCCCTTCCTCCACTCCCTACTCCAGATGGCAAGCAGTCCTTTACATGTTAAATAGGTTACAGTATATCCTAAATACAATATATGTGTGCAGAACCATTTTCTTGTTGCACAGGGAGAATTGGATTCAGAAGGTATAAATAACCCGGGAAGAAAAACAAAAATGCAAGCAGTTTATATTCATTTCCCAGTGTTCTTTCTTTGGGTGTAGCTGCTTCTGTCCATCCCTTGATCAACTGAAACTGAGTTAGATCTCTTTGTCAAAGAAATCCACTTCCATCAGAATGCATCCTCATATAGTATCATTGTTGAAATATATAATGATCTCCTGGTTCTGTTCATTTCACTCAGCATCAGTTCATCTAAGTCTCTACAGGCCTTTCTGAAATCATCCTGTTGGTCATTTCTTACAGAACAGTAATATTCCATAGCATTCATATACCCCAATTTACCCAGCCATTCTCCAATTCATGGGCATCCATTCATTTTCCAGCTTCTAGCCACTACAAACAGGGCTGCCACAAACATTTTGGCACATACAGGTCCCTTTCCTTTCTTTAGTATCTCTTTGGGGTATAAGCCCAGTAGAAACACTGCTGGATCAAAGGGTATGCACAGTTTGATAACTTTTTGAGCATAGTTCCAAATTGCTCTCCAGAATGGCTAGATGTGTTCACAATTCCACCAACAATGTATCAGTGTCCCTGTTTTCCCACATCCCCTCCAACATTCTGCACTATCTTTCCCTGTCATTCTAGCCAATCTGACAGGTATGTAGTGGTATCTCAGAGTTGTCTTAATTTGCCTTTCTCTGATTAATAATGATTTGGAGCACATTTTCATATGGCTGTAAATAGTTTTAATTTCTTCGTCTGAGAATTGTCTGTTCATATCCTTTGACCATTTATCAATTGGAGAATGGCTTAATTTCTTATAAATTAGAGTCAATTCTCTATATATTTTGGCTATGAGGCCTTTATCAGAACCTTTGACTGTAAAAAATGTTTTCCCAGTTTATTGTTTCCCTTCTAATCTTGTCTGCATTAGTTTTGTTTGTACAAAAACTTTTCAATTTGATATAATCAAATTTTCCTATTTTGTGATCAGTAATGGTCTCTAGTTCTTCTTTGGTCATAAATTCCTTCCTCTTCCACAGGTCTGAGAGATAAACTATCCTATGCTCTTCCAATTTATTTATAATCTCATTTTTTATGGCCATGAACCCATTTTGACCTTATTTTGGTGTACAGTGTTAAGTGTGGGTCAATGCCTAGTTTCTGCCATACTAATTTCCAATTTTCCCAGCAATTTTTGTCAAATAATGCATTTTTATCCCCAAAACTGGGGTCTTTGGGTTTGTCAAACACTAGATTATTAAAGTTATTGGCTGTTTTGTCCTTTGAACCTAACCTATTCCATTGATCAACTAGTCTATTTCTTAGCCAATACCAGATGGTTTTAGTAACCGCTGCTTTATAATTTTAGATCTGGTACAGCTAGGCCACCTTCATTTGATTTTTTTTTTCATTAATTCCCTTGAAATTCTTGACCTTTTGTTTTTCCATATGAACTTTGTTGCTATTTTTTCTAGGTCATCAAAATAGTTTTTTGGGAGTCTGATTGGCATAGCACTAAATAAATAGATTAGTTTAGATAGTATTATCATCTTTATTATATTTGCTCACCCTATCCAAGAGCATTTAATATTTTTCCAGTTGGTCAGATCAGACTTAATTTGTGTGGAAAGTGTTTTGTAGTTTTGCTCATAAAGTTTCTAATTTTCCCTTGGAGATAGATTCCTAAATATTTTAAACAGTCAGTGGTTACTTTAAATGGAATTTCTCTTTGTAACTCTAACTGTTGGGTTTTGTTAGTGATATATAAGAATGCTGATGACTTATGTGGGTTTATTTTATATCCTGCAATTATTTTCATCTTTGAGGAGCTATATCTCCTTTTCTAGTTAGTTATTTTTTTTTTTCATAATCTTCCTGTTTTTCTTGTTATTGTGTTGTTGAGAGTTTTTTTTGTTTTTTCCTCAGTGTCTCTCATTTGATTTTTAAATTCTTTTTTGAGTTCTTCTATAAATTCTCTCTGGGCAGGGATCCATTTCACATTACTCTTTGGGATAAAAGGTTTTTTACTTTAGTTTCCTCCTCTGAAGATGAACCTATCTTCCCTGTTCCCAAAGTAAGTTTCTATGGTAGGGTTCTTATTTTTTGTACATTCATTTAAAAAAAAAAAAAAAGAGGTATCAGTGTAAGCATCTCTAATCGTGGGGCAGGAATGGTGCCTCTAGTTTCACTTCAGCTCTCTCCTCTGACTTAGAACCCCAATCCAAGAGCTAGACCCTCCTGCAAGTGCCGGAAACAAGCAACATCCCTTGTATTCTGATGGAAGTGGATTTCTTTGACAAAGAGATCTAACTCAGTTTCAATTGATCAAGGATGGAGAGAAGCAGCTACACCCAAAGAAAGAACACTGGGAAATGAATATAAACTGCTTGAATTTTTTTTTTTCTTCCCGGGTTATTTCTACCTTCTGAATCCAATTCTCCCTGTGCAACAAGAAAACTGTTCGGTTCTGCATACATATATTATATGTAGGATATACTGTAACCTATTTAACATGTATAGGACTGCTTGCCATCTGGGGGAGGGGGTGGAGGAAGGGAGGGGAAAAATTGGAACAGAAGTGAGTGCAAAGGATAATGTTGTAAAAAATTACCCTGGCATGGGTTCTGTCACCAAAAAGTTATCAAAAACAAATAAATAAATAATTAATTAAAAAAAAAAAAAAAAAGCAACATCCTTGCCCACAGCTCTCACTCAAGGGATGTGCAGGTTCCTTCTCACCCAGGGCTGAGCTAGGCCTGGCATTCCTAATCAGTGGAGGTTCACTCAGTTCTCCCAGACTCAGAACTGTATTCCACGAGGTCCTGGAGGTGAAAGTTTCTGTGGCTCCTGTAGAAGCTCCAGACAAATCCAGTTAGCCCCAAGGATCCCCACTTCTCTGTTTCTGTAGAGCTAGCCCAGAAGTGTTTGCATTTCACAAGGGTTATATTCTGGCCTGGGATCTTTCTTTAGATCTTCTCAGGTTGTACCTGGAAGACCCTTGTTATGGCCCAAATCTTCTTGATTTTTCACCAGGTTATTTTCACCCTGAGACATAAATGTGCTCTATTTGTGGGGGAAATCTGGAGAACTTGACATTTATACCTCCTCCACCATCTTTCCAGAATCCTCTCTCTCATTCCCCACCCCAAAAAGCATAAAGTTAATAAGAGACAGGTCTAGGTCTCATGCCTGGTCTTCCTATTGTAAGCCCAGTGCTCTTTCTACTACACTCAAATAATCTCCTTTCATTCCTATTGTTTCATGCCTTTGAAAACCAGCATGTTCTTCCAGAATTAGTACAGCTCTGGCTCCCAAGTCACTCATAACACACCCAAGCATATGGAGCTATCCATCAAAGGAAGAAGGATGTTAGATAAATTAAATTAAATTTTAAAAATTAAATTAAAAAGATAAAAAACATTAATTTTTTTTTAATTTTCAGAGGACTGAAATTGTGAGACTGCATCACATGAGGCTTTGTTGAAGGAACGATGGTATGGTTAGCCTGGGGAAATTGTCAGGTATAGAGGGCATTCTTATTAAAGTTGGGTTGGACCAAACGCTTTCTCCAAATCTGTGATTCTTTAACACATTTCCTACTGGATAGGGTTGTAAGGAAAAATTCTTGTAAAGTTTGAAGTCATATCTACATATGAGCTATTATCAATAATCATTATTATGATGACCTAACTTGTAAATGTTGTCACTCAGTCTCACAATATTCCAGTTATCTTCTTCTGGGAAATCTCTAATCTAGTGTGATCCTTCCTAACATGTGCAGTCCAGAATTGAATCTAATACCCTAGATGTAGTCTAATAAGCAAGACACTGATGACTAGCACGTCCCTCATTTAGAACACTGTGCCTTAAGGAACTGGAAATTGAGAAGATACCCATCCACTCAGTTGGAGAATGGCTGAATTTGTATGGTATATGAAGGTAATGGAATATTATTGTTCTATAAGAAATAATCAGCAGGATGATATCAGAGAGACCTGGAGAGATTTATATGAACTGATGCTAAGTGAAGTGAAAAAAAAAAAAAAAAACCCAGGAGAATATTGTACACAGCAACAAGAAGATTATGTGATATAAATTCTGATGGACGTGGCTCTTTTCAACAATGAGGTGATTCTGGCCAGTTCCAATGGTCTTATCATGGAGAGAGAGGATTCTGGAAGTGAGTGGGGATCACAACAACATAGCATTTCCACTTTTCTGTTGTTGTTTGCTTGCTTTTTGTTTTCTTGGGTTTTTTTTCCTTTTTGATCTGATTTTTCTTGTGCAACATGATAATTGTGGAAATATGTATAGAAGAGTTACACATGTTTAACATATATTGGATTACTTGCCAACTAAGGAAGGGGGTAGGAGGAAAGGAAGGAGAAATTGAAACACAAGGTTTTGCAAAGATGAATGTTGAAAACTATACATATATTTTGAAAATAAAAAGCTTTAAAAAAGAGAGAGAGAACATTTTGCCTCTCATAGGATCCTACAATAATATTAATATATATACATTAAAATTTTTCCCCAATTTCAATTTAACATTTTACTTTTTTGACTGTATAGTTCTATTGGCACATATTGATTTTGCAGTACATTAAAAATCCTGATTTTTTTTTTCAAACAAACTACTATGCTACCATACTTCTCCCTTCTTGTATTTATGAAGCTTTTTTTTAGAATACTAGTATGGGAGTTTATGTGTATATTAAATTTTATTTGTTTAGATTTAGGTTCTGGTCTAGCCAGACATTTTTCACTGAGGGTTTGCCATCCCTCGCAGCTTTGTGTCAAATTTGATAACTATGCCATTTATATTTCCACACAAGCCACTGATAAAATACTGAAAGCACAGGACCAAGGACAGATTTCTCGGATAGCACATTAGGGAACTCCTCAAAGTTAACACTGAGTTATCAATGACTACTCTTTAGGGATGATCATGTACCTATCTAGTCCACAACCCTTCATCCTTTTCCTAGAAAGCATGATGTTAATTAAACCAATAACTTTGATTTAAAAAAAAAAAGAAATTAACAATCTGGCACAACTTTTCATCAATGAGTCCCATCAATCCTTTTTGAAGACTGCTTCCCTTTTGGATAAACACAAACCACCCCTTCAATTCTGTGTTCTAGAATTTTGCCAAGAATGGAAATAAAAGTTCTCTGCACTATAGTTTTTAGATTCTACTCTTTTCTTTTGTAAAAATAAGGATATTTCCTCCTTTCCAATCCTATTGTAGTCTTCTATTCTCTTAAGAGCATCCAAATGATGGTGTCCCAATAATCATATCCACAGTCATATCCATATTCTTTCAGTACCCTGAGATGTGAGTTATCTGAGTCAAGTGACTTGATTTCAATAGGAGAATTTAGATTTTCTCTTTACTATTGCCTTACTTGGACTTTCAACCCTTGATAACATTTTTATTCTACCCTTTCCAATCTAAAGGTCATTTTTTCTTGGCAGAGAAAACAATCAAATAAGGATTAAGTGGTTCTGCACCCTCTCCACGATATGTTATCTTTATCTCATCCACTCATAACATCAGCTCTATCCTTTCTTTAATCCTTTTCTTTCCCCCAACATATTTAAAATACCCCCTTCACTCTCTCTCTCTCTCTCTCTTTCTCTCTCTCTCTCTCTCTCTCAATCTGTGTGTGTGTGTGTGTGTGTGTGTGTGTGTGTGTGTGTGTGTGTGCTTATTTCAACTCACAGGATAGAAACTATAGTTTTTCTTTCATATAGACCAATTTCCATCTTATAAACGATCCCTCAAATCATCTATCTCAGGTAAGAGTTTGCACTTGGAAAATCTTACTATCCCTTGCATCTATGCATCCAGAGCTTAGATAAAAGGTTCCTCCAGAGCACATACAAATATTCAAAGTAACAAAATTTATTGGGTTTAGGTCAGCTTTTGTTCTTCCCACATTTCTTGGACCACATGGACTACAGCACAAAATGAGCTTCTGCCCCAATATAGGCATTTATGATTCTTTGTGGAGAGATGAGGTGAAGGTGGGAGGACACACATGAACTCTTTCTCTGCCCTCTTACTCTCAATGGAAGAAAGATGGGAAAGAGATAAAAGGAATTAAGCCGATTTATCTGCTCCTCCCACAAGAGTGTAGAATCCAAGAGTATGAGCTACCTACCTCATGCCTCCATCAGGGAATATAGTGTCTTATTGTGTCTCCCATCCCTTTGCCTAGAATGGTCTTTTCTATGTCTTCATCTGTTTTAATCGTTCCCTTTTCTCAGGGTTCATTCCAAATCCCATCTCTCCCATGAAACCTCCTTGACTTTCTATCCATCTTCTACCTCAACCTGTTATGCCACAGTTCTCTTTAACTGTCCTGACTCAGTTTCCCTGTCTCAGTTTCCTTAACTGTTCTGTCTCTGACCCAGTAAAACTAAGGATTATTCGCTCTCGGGTTATAAATTAGCAAGATAAAAGAGTAGATCTCCTGACTCTTTTATGGATTTACAATATTCCTTAAAATATTCCAAGATAACTCACGATATCTTTACTTCTTTGTCTCGGATTTTTTAGGGTTTTATGGCTTCCCCCGCCCTGATAAAAACCTTCCCTCCCTTTCTCTTCTGTGTCTCCAAAAAGGTATTTAAGAAGTTGGGGTTCTTCTATTCATGGCTGGAGAATGGCGTCTGGCAGCTGTATGCTGGACGCTGGATTCTTTGGGTCCTCCAGCCCTGGGACCAATATGGATTCTTTGGTCCCAATATACTTATCTCTGTCTGACTGGATAATCTGAGACGAGAGTCCTGTCCAGTCAATCTTACTCTCCCATTAATAAAATATTAAAAAACTCTCTAATCTCTCTCCTGCCTCAGTTTCTCCGGCATTACAAACCATGTGAAAAATTATATTCTCCTTGTAAATTTCTTATGATATTTTTTCTGGACCTCTCTTTGGCCCTTATATCTCCTTAATATCATGTGGTACATCCCCCCCTCTCTTTCCTAATCAGAGTATGAGGCATTTAATTTACAACCTTTAATTCATAATTAATATCAAAGTTATCTTTATATTCTTAGAGCTCAGCACAGTATTTTGAATACAGTATATAATTAATAAATATTTGTTCAATTAAATTGTCTTCTTGCTAGATTTCATTCTAGAGAGATGACTCATAATTTACTGGCCAGATTTACTTTCAGTTTTTTTGTTTTTTTTGTAATCAGCTTGGTAGCTCCATGCTCTTGGTTACCAGGAAGTCTTGCAAAAGGACAGCTAAGATCATAGAACAAGTGAAATAATCCTCCAAAAACTTCCCCCCACCCTCTGATTCCTGACAAGTACATGTCTTCCTGTAAAGTTTTCTCCTGATCTCTTATACAACTTCACCATGTCAGTCAAATCAGTGTATTTGTCATTCATTTCCTGAAAGTGACTTCCTTCTTTCTCCATTTGCTCATAACATTCCTTGAATGCCCCCAATTCAGCCCCAGTGTTTACTTATCAAAATCTTCCCTATCCTTCCAGACTCAGTCACCTTCGGAAAGCCTTGGTAAGGTACTTTACAAATCTTAAAATGAATGAATAAATAGGAAAGCATTTATTTCTGGGCATAGTATCTTATATCTGTAATCCCAGATACCAGAGCTGGTAGATCTCTTGAATCTGACAGTTCCAAGCTACGATGATCTGTACTAAGGTTGCCATCCATAATAAGACCCTGGGAATAAGGAACCATTAATAGACCAAACAGTCCAAGCTGGAAATAGAACAGATCAGAAGTCCTAAAATGATCAGTAGTGGGATTGGGACTTTCAGGAACCCTGTGTTCCCTCCTGGGTAAGATGAGGAGATCCAATCTTAAAAAAAAAAAAAAAAAAAAAAAAAAAAAAGCTAATATTAATAAGTGCTAAAATTACAAAGAGGAAAAATAAAACAGCTCCTCCTTTCAATTTCACATTTTAATAAGGGAAGACAACATCTGTATGAGATTTTAACTACAAGTCAAAGAACATGGTCTACTGGCGATGTGTAAGGTAGTCTATCTTCCTTAATGTCACTTCCATCTGTAAAACCATAGGTTTCTAATGTTCCTTTTATTGCCACAGATACTCGGGTTCATGAATTCTTGTCCCGGAGAACTGAGTCTCATTCTCTCCCTCTCTCTCTTTCTCTCTCTCTCTCTCTCTCTCTCTCTCTCTCTCTCTCTCTCTCTCTCTCTCTTCTCTCTCTCTCTCTCTCTCTCTTTCTCTCTCTCCCACCCCCCACCCCCACTCCCCCTCAAGCCCAACCTCAGACCTCATCAAAATCGTTTGACAACACCAGAGTCTTTGTGGTAAGAATGGCCTTTTGCTAGTCTTCAGTAGCTATGGCTACTAAATCAAAGACATGTTCCCAGGCCCATAGTACTCAGATTAACCTCCATTTTTTCACCATTTGCTTTCTCCAGTTCTATTACTCTCCTGTTCTCCCATTCTGCTGATTCTTTTACCCTTTCACCTCATTCACGCCTGGAGATCTTGAACCTGATGACTTCCTGGGTCCTACAGCTTATCCTGGATACCAATTCTCTATTAGTTACTTCTTGCTGTCCTTTCAGATCCAAAGATCCTCATCCTTGACAGACAAAGCAGAATCAAAAGAAGTTGAGCAGCTCTGCAGTCAGTCTTTTCATCCACTTTTCCCTGCTGTGATAGCCAAAGGGGTCTCTTCTGAACAATACTAATGTTTATAGCTCTTCATTGATGGCACTTCTTTGTGCTTATCTATCACATTCTATTTGTGTGACAATGATGTGTGTCCCAGTCTTATCTCTCTGGCTAGTACATAAGTTCCTCCAGGGCAGGGACTGAGTTTTAAAAATTTTCATTATAAGGCAACTAACAGTGACTTGCATGTGTTAAATATTTGACAAACATCCAATGAATGCTCTCCTATGAGAATTAAAATACAGCCATCAATGGCTAAGCCAAAATGGAGCACGTTTTAGCAGAAAATATAAAAGACCAGAACTCCTTGGGGTGGATTGGGAAGACACATTCTCAGGATGCCATTCTTCTGGGATAAATTTTATGAATGTAGGGGGAAGAGAAGTAAAAGGGAAAAATATTTTCCCCATCCCCAACCTAGAAAACTGTAAGTCATAGAGGCTACCCCAAGTTGACAAGGAAACACGAAGTCACCATCTGGGTAATCAATCCTGTATATAATCTTATTAGTTAAATCCAAAATCACTGAGGGCTAAGTTTGTCAGTAAATCATTCTATTTGACTTATAGTTAAAATCTTACACAGGTACTGTCTTCCCTTATTACAATGTGAGTTGCTTGAGAATAAAGATTGTCTTATTTTTCCTCTTTGTAATGTTAGTACTTAGTCTAGTGCTTTGGATTAAATATTTAACATATGGAGTTTGTTTTTTTTTTTTTTTTTTTTAAGACTGTATTTCCTCATCTTACCCAGAAGAGAATATAGGGACTCTTGAATGTCCCTATCCCATATTGATCAGCATGAGACTTTTGACCTATTTTATTTCCAACTTGTACTGTTTGGGGTCATGCATACTTGGGCAGACTCCTGAAATACGTATGCTTACCCCTACTTTGTAGGTATCCAGTCTCCCTCTCAGTTCAGAAAAAGCCCTGATTAACTGTTCTAGTAAAACCCACAGGTTTACAAAATACCTGCTGTGTACTAGGCAATGAGGATACAAAGTCAAAAATGAAACAATTGCTCCCTTCAAGCAGGTTATATTTTACTAGGGTTTATAAATATGCAGAGTAGTAAATATAGTACACAACACATGTAGGGAGATATATCACTTCCCCCTCAACTTCAGAGTTTTCATGGATGACTGGAGGCAAAGTTTGGAGTATTCTAGAAGTAAGGGTTTATCTCAGAGTTGCTCAGGTTTGTCATTATGTAGGTTTTCCTATCATATAACTGGAGACTTGTAAAGTTAATATGGGTCTAGCTATTCAGTTATTACATCAACAGGTTTTCCTGTCATATAACTGGAGATCTGTAAAGTTAATATGGGTCTAGCTGTTCAATTATCACCGTGCTAACAAAAAATGTGGGTAAACAAGACATTAATAGAAAACATTTGATTAAAACAAGAAAGAAAGAAAAGAAAAGCAAGGAAGGAAGGAGGAAAGAAAAGAAGAGAGAGAGGAAAAAAGAGAGAGAGGAAGGAAGAAAGGAAGGAAGGAAGGAAGGAAGGAAGGAAGGAAGGAAGGAAGGAAGGAAGGAAGGAAGGAAGGAAGGAAGGAAGGAAGGAAGGAAGGAAGGAAGGAAGGAAGGAAGGAAGGAAAGAAGGAAGGAAGGAAAGAGAGAGAGAGAGAGAGAGAGAGAGAGAGAGAGAGAGAGAAAGAGAGAGAGAGAAAGGAAGGAAGAAAGAAACAAACAAACAAACAAATAAAGAGACAAAAAGAAAGTGAAATAAACATCAAAAACATTCTCATCATCTATTTTCCAAATGAGTATATTGTTACTCTTCTCCCCCATCAATTCGTGTTTCAGTTGTTAACTAAAGAAAGCAGTTCAATGGCTGCCAAGTAAGGCCTGTTTCTTGGCCATTCCTCCTCCCCAGCTGCAGCTAGCCCCATCCTCAAGAAGGGCAGAGGGGGAAGAGGAGGGAGGAGAAAGAAAGAGAGAGGGAGGAAGACAGAGCAGAAAAAGAGAAAAAAAAAAGGGAAAGACTGAACACATGATTAAGACTCTCAGAACACAGCAGGTGCTTCCTTTGAGAAACTCTCTTTTCCTGAAATAAAGCTCAGCTTCCAGAGTGTGTGAGAGACAAGCATGGCAGAAGGTGCCATGCTTTGTCTAGGTTGGCCCAGACCAAGAGAAAAAATAATGTTGATGTGATCTAAGATGTGGGATTTGGCAGCAAATGATGGCAGGCACCAAAGATTGGGGTTCAGTCATGTAAAGAATTATCAATGGCCATTCTCTAAGGCAAAAAATAGATTTATTTAGGGAAAAGGTTACAGACAAAATGAAGACATACAACAGATACCAGGAATAGTAAATATGAAAGAGTTGAGAGAATAGATGAAAGACAAATTCCTCAGTGGAACGCACAATTACCCATTAGGGAGTACCCCATGAGATTAGGGCATGTCCTTAGCTGGCAGGCTAAATCCCAAAAGGGACCCAGCACCCTAAAAGAATTAATTGACTGTACAGAGGAGAAGTGGGGTTGGGAGCATGGTGGAATTAAGGAGGTACTACATGTCATGGGGGAAAGGAAAGGGGAGAGACACCCCAAAACAGAGTGCCGTGGTGGACTGATCCAGAGGAGGACAGCAGTCATGGGCATGGCCCACGAGTAGCTATTATAGGGAAAATTTAATCTCAGGGACATGACTGGGATTTCTACAGAGGGTGTGTCTCAGGAGTTTAACATAACTTGTATTTAAGACTGCACTATCTCCCTAAAGGATGGGACCATGGAGTTAAATAGATCTCTATCAGAACTCTATCTGCCTGCTTGCCTCAGGGATCAATTTTTTAGTTTCTCTGGGTCCAAAACACCTTCGGGATCTCATCCATGTGACAGTCCTTTTACACTCTGAGAAAGCTTCCTTCAAGGAAAAGCAAGAAATCTAATTCCCTTTGTTCTGTCAGTGTCCTTGGTCTGATTTTTCAACAGGCAACTAGAAAATTCATAGGATCATAGATTTAGAATTGGAAGGCTCCTTTAAGAAATCAATGCTTCCCTCCACCTCCTTTTTAAAAAGGGACAGGGAGAAGTTAAGTAACTAGTAAGCATTTGAGTTGGAATGCCCCATTCATTAAACTACACTGCAGCAGCCCCAGACCTAAGATTCAGATAGAGGCAAGTTTAGCATTTTAGCATCTCATGCAGGAATACTTCACAAAAGCTGCCCCTCTCCCAGCACTCCCCATCCCTAGCCATGCTTCTAGAAACCATATGCAAACCAGAACTTCACTTCATTCTCAGATTACTCAGAGATTCAGCCCCGAGACCCAGAGCCCCGAGAAATTTTGAATCCAGTCTCCTAGCTCCCCAACCACGAGGGAGGACTTCAAATTTGATTTTCATGCAGCTTAGTTTCTAATCTCTTCTTCATACTGTCAAGCCCATTTCTCTAGGCTTCTGGGAGCACAGAGAGTTCCTCTCCACTAAATTGAGAAAACAGAAGAGAGCACTTATTAAGCACTATGTGCTGAGGTCTGTCAATAAAAAGAAAGGCTTAAAAAAAAAAAAAAAAAACCAAAACCTGTAATCCCTGCTCTTGAGGAGCTCACTGTATAATGGAAAAGTCAATATAAAAAGAACTATGTACAAGCAAAATAAATACAAAATAAATTGGAGGCTTCTTAGAGGCAAGGTACTACTCTGTCCCTTCCAGGGATGTAAATGTTCAGACAGAGCTGCTATTTGACTATTCATAGAGTCATCTGAACCCCTGCTGTGGGCTACTGTGGTCTTTCTGAATTGGATTTCAAGGCCCAGCACAATAGTAGTCCCAGCCCTTGCTACCCTCTGAGGGGACTCCAGCAGGAGGTCTTTCAATGGGCCAGCCCGGACCATGTTTTCACCTCATGAGCTTCCTCCAGGCCGAAGTTTCAGGTAGGGCTAGGCTTCAGGCCACATGTTCCCTTTGGTTTACTCCCCTCAGAAGTGTAAATGTCTCAAACGGGAGCCTCCCAGGCATCTATGAGGATCAAGTGGGACAATATAAAATGTTTTATAAGTGGCAAACCCCTATGAAAGGTAGAAGAGACCAAAAGAGCAATTATACTTTCTATCACTGCTCCAAGTCTCTGGGCCCTCCATTCTTGAGGGGAATTCTAAAATTATTAAGTTGTGGACCCCCATAGGTAAAGGAAGTTTTTACACTAAAAGTTCCTTATATCAATGAAATCACAGGGCTTGTTGTTTTGTTATTTAAATCAACCTAATAATAGTTATTGTTGTTTGATTCCAACTCTCTAGGACCTCATTTGAGATTTTCTTGTCAGAGATACTGGAATTGGTTCTCCAACTAAACTTACAGAGGAGGAAACTAAGGTAAATACGGTTAAATGATTTGCTTATAAGTCACACAGCTAGTATGTATCTGGGGCTAGATTTGAACTCACTTTAAATGTGGATTAAAGCATAGTGATGCTGATTTACGTGTCACCAAATGATGGCAGGCACCAAAAGTTGGGGTTCAGTCAAATGAAGAATTCACAATGGCCATTCTCTTTGGCAAAAAGTAGATTTATTTGGGGGAATAGGTTACAGACAAAATGAAAGGATACAGTATACGCCAGGAATGGTAAATGTGAAATAGAGTGGGAAAACAAATGAAAGATAAGCTCCTCGGTGGAACTCACAATTATCCAACAGAAAGAGAGCACCCCATGAGGCTGGAACATGCCCTTAGCTGGCAGACTAAATCATGAAAGGGACTCAGTACCCTAAAAGAGTTAGTTAGCTGAAAGGAGGAGAAGCAGAGTTGGGAAGCAGAGTGGAGTTGGGGGAGATCCTACGTGGCATGGGATGCAGGGGAGAAGGGGAGAGACACTAGAAGGCAGAAAGCTGTGGTGAACTGACCCAAAGGAGGGCAGCAGCCAAGCCATGGCTCATAGGTAGATATTATAGAGAAAATTTAACCCCAGGGACATGACTGGAATGTCTGACAGGATATAGCAAGGTGAGACTGTTTGAGAACCCTACAGAGGGTGGGTCTCAGGGGTTTGACATAACTTGGATTTCTAACTGGACTTCCCCAGAGAGTAAGACTGTGAAGCTAAACTGATCTCTATCAGAGCCTTCTCCTTATTTGCTTCAGGGATCAATTCTTTAGTTTCTTTCTGTCCAACACACCATTCAGGACCTCATCACATGTGTCTGGAAAAATAAACTACTACTGAAGTAGGAAAAAAGTCAGAAAAACGAGTATTCCTGGCTCCAGGCCCTGAGCTCTATCTCTGTGCCGCCAAGCTGCCCATGAAGAGACTGAAAAAACAATAACTACTCGCGTTCATGCAGCCTGCTAAGGTTTATAGAAAGCTCTTTCTTCACAACTGTCTTACAGATGAATTTACTATTCAATCAGGAATCAGAGAGCAATGAGGTAGAGCAAATAAGGAAGGCCATTCATCCTCTGCTGGGGGAAGAAAGTGTTTCTAAAGCCCAGCCTGTCCCCACCCATGTACACCTGACAGCAGTGGAATGTCCCTGGTACAGGCTTCTGGTTCCTAGCCGACACACCTGAAAAACCTCCCCACCTACTTAGGTGTTTTTCAAGTACACTAAGCAATGAGAGGAGGATTGGAAAAGAGCCTTAGACTGAGGGCTCTGGTCCTCTGTCACTGCCTGCGAGCTTCAGTTTCAGCCATCTGTCAAATGAAGGAGATGATTTGGATCAGGGCTTCTCAGTCTGGGATCTTAGTACCTATCAAGGGATATGAGAAGTTTGTGAAGTGGACATAGGGATGATCTGGTAAATAATTGCAGTATCCTATTGTAATCAATTAAGGCAGTTTTTTGGTGTTGGGGATGGTATACTGGTCCTGGAATCAGGAAGAACTCGAATCCTACTTCAGATTGCTTCAGATACTTATGAGCTATGTAGTCCTAAGCAAGTTTTTTCACCTCGTTGAGCCTTTCGATGACTTGTGGTCTCTAAAGATGACTAGATGATAAGATGGACAGAGTGCTGGGCTTAGAGTCAGGAAGAGCCCTTTTCCTGAGTTCAAATCTGGCCTCAGACATTAGTTGTATGATTCTGGCAAGTCACTTAACCCTGTCTCAGTTTTCTCATCTGTAAAATGAACTGGAGAAGGAAATGGCAAGCCACTCCAGTATCTTTGTCAAGAAAACCCCAAATGGGGTAACAGAGAGTCGGTCATGACTGAAATGACTCAGTACTACCAAGAGTTCAAATTCAGTAGCTGTGTGATCCTTGGCAAGTCACTTAATCTCTGCCTCAATTTCCTCCACTATAAAATAAAGATAATAATAGCATTTGCCTCCCACAGTGAAGATCAAATGAAATATTTGCAAAGCACCTGGTAGACAGTAAATGCTATATAAATACTATTATTATTAAGGTACAGAGAGCAAGTTTAAATAATGTTTGTAAAGAAATTAGCACAGTGCCAGGTAAACACTAGGAACTTGATAAATGTTTCCTTTCCAGAAAATCTACTTAAGGATTATATCTGTGGTCCTAATTTTGTTTTTGTTTTATTTCCTATGTGCATTCGCATGATAAAAACTAGGATTTTTTTTAAATTCCATATTGAATAATGAGTACAAAAAAGTCTACTGAAATCTAATGTGCCTTAAGCCCAATAGGATACAAAAAATTTTGGGAATCCCTGGCCCAAATGATTTCAAAAGCTCCTTCCTCTTTTTCTTGGTTCTATAATTGTTACAGACATCATATTTTTCTTGTTTCCAACCAAAATCCTGGAATAATTCATTAAAGCTGAGCCTGCCACTGAATGAAACTTTTTATGGCATCACCTTTGCTCCTGGAATCCATGGGCAAAGCCAGCCTGGGCTGGCCAACCCCACAAGGAAGCCAGGCCAGATAGCTCTCAAAGTAAGTGAAATAAAGATAGAAGAAGAAAGTTCTTTGGTATAGTTCTTTCCTAACCCCTTATTGTCTACAAATTGAATATAATAAGTAATATGTTATTTCCATAGAACTTTAGGTTTACAGAACACTTTATTTTCAAGTAAAACATGTAATATAAGTATTAGGATCATAGGTCAAGAGTTGGAAGGGACCTCAGAAACCCCTAAGTCTAATCCATTTATTTTATAACTGAAGAAACAGTTAGAAGGTCAGATGATTTGCCCTAGATCACTGAGGGCAGAGACAATGTTCCTTCTTCTGCACCATGATTATTCCTCTTTTGCAGATGAGGTGTAGTTAGTGCCTCATAATGGAAAACTCAATTTCCAATCTTGAATTAGACATTTATTTGTTATATAGCTCTGAACAAGTCATTATCTGCCTCAATAGCTTCACCTCACCCTGTTTCACTGAGATGTTGAAAGGATTAACCGAGAAATGCTTAGCAAAGCATAGTAATTGTGTTATTAAATGACCAAGTCCAAGTGCTAACCCCTGACAAACTCAGATTTTACGATTCCAAGATCAATGTCCAAATACCTACTCCTAGCAGTGTGGTCCCAGGAGAGCTAGAAGTCACATTAGAGCGAGCAATGTAGAGAAAAATTCCTTTCCCTCACCATTTATTTGCATTGTGATAATGGCCTGACACATGTGCCCACAGAGATTTTTCCCTTCCCTCCTCACTTTTGTAACCCCATTCAAGTCACTCATTCCTAGCCATCCCCATCTCTTCCAAACTAAGAAACAGATAAAGTTGGTCTAATTCAGCACCCTCCTTCACATCTGTTCAATGGCCCTGCATTTCTAAAAGGGCCCTATTCCTTACAGGGATAGTGCAGGCTCCAGGCTCCAGCTGGCAGCCCAGGCTGTGCATTGATTAACAATTTCTATGAATTGATTAACAGTGAAATAGAATCAGAAGGGACTGGGATTATGGGCCACTCTGCCTTAGCTTCTGACTTTACTCTGTTGTGACTGATTTTTTGTGACTGTATATGGGATTTTCTTACTAAAGATACTGGAGTAGTTTGTCATTTCCCTCTCCAGCTTATTTTGCAGATGAGGTAACTGAGGCAAATAGGGTGAAGGAACTTATCTAGGGTTACACAGCAAGTAAGGATGAAGTCAGATTTAAATTCAGGAAAATGAATCTTCCTGACTCCAGCCTCCCTGCCACCTCGATGCCCTTGTCTTTATCTAAGATTTCTGAAAGAGGCAAAAATCCCTCCATGAGGTCAGATCTACATAGTCAAAGCAGAACAGAAGTTGGAGGGATTATTTGAGGAATGTGGATCCTCACAGGGGTCCTCAAACTTTTTAAATAGGGGGCCAGTTCACTGTCCCTCAGACTGTTGGAGGGCTGGACTATAGTAAAAACAAAAACTTTGTTTTGTGGGCCTTTAAATAAAGAAACTTCATAGCTCTGGATGAGAGGAATAAATGTCCTCAGCTGCTGCATCTGACCCGCAGGCTGTAGTTTGAGGACCCCTGAAAAGTAACCAAGATGGTTCTCTCAACTCTCCAAATCTCCCAAGACTATTTTCTTTTCTAATCATTATTATTATTTTTATTTTTTCCCTTCTTTAAAAATTTATTCATTAAGGGTTTTTGTTTTATTTTACACAGGTGACTGATCAATTTATTACTAATGTTAAATAGGTTTTTAAGCTTTTTATTTTCAAAATACATGCATAGTTTTCAACATTCACCCTTGCAAAACCTTGCATTCCAAATTTTTTCTCCCTTCTCTCCCTCCATCCTCTTCCTTAAGACAACAAGTAATTCAATATATGTTAAATATGTGCAATTCTTCTCTACATATTTTCACGATTATCATGTTGCACAAGAAAAATTGGATCAACAACCATTCTGGAGAGGAATTTGGAACTATATCCAAAAGACTATGAAACTGTTCATACCCTTTAATCCAACAGTGTCTCTACTGGGCCTGTATCCCAAAAAGATCATAAAAAAAGGGAAAAGGACCCACATGTGCAAAAATGTTTGTGGCAGGTCTCTTTGTAGTGGCGAGGAACTGGAAAATGAATGGATGCTCATCAATTGGGAAATGACTGAATAAATTATGGTATATGAATGTTATGGAATATTATTATTCTACAAAAAACAAACAGCAAGATGATTTCAGAGAGGTCTGGAAAGACTTACATGAACTGATGTTCATGAACCAAGTGAGCAGAACCAAGAGAACATTGTACATGGTAGCAACAAGATTATATGATGATCAACTTTGATGAACATAGCTCTTTTCAACAATGAGATGATTCAGGCCAGTTCCAAAAGACTTATGGTGGAGAGAGCCATCTGCATCCAGAAAGAGAAATATGGGGACTAAAGGTAGATCACAACAAAAGTATTTTCACTTTTTTATTGTTGTTGGCTTACTTTTTTGTTTTCTTTCTCATTTTTTTCCTTTTTGATCTGATTTTTCTTATGTAGCATAATTATGAAATATGTGTAGAATTGCATATGTTTAACATATTGGATTACTTGCATCTAAGGTAGGGAGAAGGGAGGGAAAAATTTGGGAACAGAAATTTTACTAGGATGAATGTTGAAAACTATCTATGCATATGTTTTGAAAATAAAAAAGTTTTAATTTTTAAAATTGGATTGAAAAGCAGGGGGAGGGGAACTACTCATTGGTTTTCAACATTTACTTTTTTTTCCCCCCTGAGGCAATTGGGGTTAAGTGATTTGCTCAGGGTCACACAGCTAGGAAGTGTTAAGTGTCTAAGACCAGATTTGAATTCAGATCCTCCTGACTTCAGGGCTGGTGCTCTATCCACTGCACCACCTACTCCTCAACATTTATTTATACTATTTTGATTTCTATTTTTTTTCTCCCTCTTTTTCCTCCTCCTTTGCCAAGATGGCAATCAATCTGATATAGATTATACACATGTAATCATACTAAACATATTTTCCCAGTTAGAAAAGAGTTAGAGTAATGGCCAAGTGCTTTTTTTTATTACCAAATCTCCTCCCCACCTCCCATGGGTCAGGAGAATTCTCCTTTCAAAAGAAGGATGATCCTGCTAGGTTCAGTTCATCCTGTCAGCTTCAGCCCTAAAGTTTCTTTCTCTCAGTCAGGCCAAGAGATGGAGCCTGGAGTCTGATCCCTGAAAATGGAAATAACACAAACTGCTCTGGCTTTTGTTTCAGACAATGAGCTGTGAAGTTATCCACAATCAAACTGAATCTAATCTTTCCAAGTCGTCACAGAATGACAGAAAGTCAGAGCTGGGAGGGGCTTCACAGCTCATTCCAGGCACCCACACGAGTCACAAAGGAGCAGACTGAGCCCACTGAGGTAGTGTTTTGTGCCAGGCCAACATATTGATCCTTATCTTCACAGTAGCCAATGAAAGGCATACACAGCACCCTTTCAGTCCATAATCATACCCAAGGGATTCTGGCCATAACCACTGGAGAACATTTCCCTCCACCCCCTTCAGGTTTTACTGAGACCATGACTATTCACCAAGATGAAAAATGAGGAAGTTAAGCAGTAGGAGCATAGAAGCATTAAGAATAGTATGATATGATCTAGAGCTAAAAGTGACTTCAAAAGCCATCTAGTCCAGTCTCCACATTCTACAGAGGGGAAAACTGAGGCTCGAGGAGTTTGTGACTTGCCCAAAGTGACATAGAGAGTAAAGGGCAGAGGTAAGGTTTGAACCCACTTTCTCTTGTTCCAGAGTCAGTGATCTCTATTTTATATATGATTTATAGAATAAATAGATGACCCTCACTGTCCTCATCTGCAAAGAAGTCACAGAATATCACATAAGATGTTCTCCAAGTAATGTCCTTGTCAGTTCTAACATTGCATAAGTCTAGATCAGAGACCTCCAGCTCTTTTGTTTTTTAATATAAAGAAAAATTCTATTGTTGAGTTGCTCTGATTCTTCATAACCTCATTTGGAATTTTCTTGTCAAAGACACTGGAGTGCATTGCCATTTTCTTCTCCAACTATTTTACAGCTGAGGAAACCAAGGCAAGCAGGATTAAATGATTTGTCCAGGATCACACAGCTAGGAAGTATTTGAAATAGGATTTGAACTCAAGAAAATGAGTCTTCCTTTTATGGAAATGTTTTGCATAACTTCATATACGTGCCTTTTTAATGAGAGGGTGGTAGGGAGGGAGAGAATTTGGAACTCAAAATTTTAAAAACAAATGTATTGTTTTATTTGTAACTAGGGAAAATAAAAATATTAAAAAAAGGAAAAAAGAAAAAAAAAAAAAAGATGACTCTTTCTGACTTTGAGCCAAAAACTATACTTCCTCAAATCCTTGACAGCAAAATCCCAAGACAAAAGTCTCTCTTCCCCGCTAGGAATCCTAGAAATCTCAGGAAAAAGGGAACTTGGCAGCAGCAAATGCCCTGCAATACTCTTAACTAAAGCATCAAAATCAACTGGCAATTCTCAGATAAAGGAGTTCTAACTTGGATTACTTGATGCACTTCTAAATTTTCTAAACAAAGGATAAAGGAATGGAACTTCTAAAATCATGACTCAAAAACAAGACAACACTCAGTTTTATGATTCACAGGAATATAAATTCAAATGGGATGGAGATAGTTGCCTAGAGGAAGCTCCGTGGAGCAGTGGCTATATAACCCTGAACTTGGAGTCAGAATTGCATTCAAATCCAGCCTCAGATACTATTTAGCCCTATGATCTTGGGTAAGTGCCTCAGTTTCCTCATCTATAAAATAATAATAATAATAACTCCTGTCTCTCAGAGGGCTTATTGTAAAGATGAATGAGATAATACCTGTTATGTGTTTTGTAAACTTTAACAGGCCATATAAATGCTAGCACTGTGATTATTATAAATACAGGATTTAGACTTCAGAGGTCATGTAGTTCAATTCATTTTACAGATGAGGAAATGAGCAGAGATAATAAATAAGTGATCTATTCAAAGTCACACAGGGCAGAGCTGGGTTCCTCACCACAAAAAAATAAAATAAAAGGTAATGGACATAAGATCTACACTATGCATTTGAGTTTCTGGTGATCCCAGATCACGCCCTGCTTTAAATAAGTCAAAACAGGTTGGACAAAGAAACGCCCTCAGACAAATCTGATCAGTCCTTTACCTTGGCTTCATTTCTGTAACTGGGTCACATTAGATAGTGCAAGGCCCATTACAGCGTTCCCAGTAACCCCATGTCATCATTTGATTTGGCATTTTTCCAGAACAGATCTTTCCTCAGTCTTAGTGGAACTCAACCTTGACAAATAACAGCAGTTATTTTCTTTATAAAACACCTACATGTCTTCTCAGTTACAGGCCTGAGACAAGACAGCTGCTGCTAGCAAGTACTCTTGCCTACAAACAGACCAGGAAGGGCTCTCCAGAGGCACTTGTTGGCACAGTTGGCTGGGAGTCAAGAATTCAAATCCAGCCTCAGACATTTACTGGCTGTGTGACTCTGGGAAAGTCAGTTGACCTCAATTTTCCTAAATTTAAGGAACTTAACTATTAAGGAACTGTAAATGAGGATAAAATTAGTACCTATCCCCCCTCCCCCCACACACACACACACCAAATTGTTGTGAGAATCAAATGAGATAATATTTGTAAAAATACTTAGCACAATGTCTGCCATGCAGTAAATGCTAAATACTTTATTCCTTTTCCTCTTTCCTGATTTCTCAAGGCTGGTCTATTCATAAAGGTCTTTGATTTTCTGAACATGTGATAAAGCAGCAGTAAAAGGAATAGACCTAGGAAGGGACCTAGACTCAATTCTGTCACTCACTAAATTGATTGGGATCTGGGAAAGGCCTTAATTTAGGAAGGCCCAGCTCACCCACTGTATCTGAGGCTGTCACCAGTCATCTTGCTTCTGTCTTGCCATTGAACTTCCATGCCTCTGGAGGAGAGAGTGAGACACATCTACCTCAATTAAATCCAATTCCTAAGCAAGTCAAGACATGATATCATTGGTTCTATTTGAGGAAAAAAAGGATGAACAATAACAATTTCACAAGGATATTTTTTAAAGCAAATTTTTTACTCAGTTCATATATATAACTTTTCATATATATATATAATATGTTATATGTATATAACGTTTATATATAAACGAAAATTCTGACTTTTTAAATTTTAATATTTTTTTAACTAAAGCTTTTTATTTTTCAAAACATATGCATAGACAATTATTCAACATTAGCCCTTGCAAAACTTATGTTCCAATTTTCCCCCTTCCCTTCCCCCATTCCCTAGTTGACAAGTAGTCCAATATATGTTAAACATGGCAAAAATACATGTTAAATCCAATACATGCATATATATTTATACAATTAACATGGATAATTTTTCAAAAATGACCCTTGCAAA
Source organism: Antechinus flavipes (assembly GCF_016432865.1). NCBI lineage: Eukaryota > Metazoa > Chordata > Mammalia > Dasyuromorphia > Dasyuridae > Antechinus > Antechinus flavipes. The sequence goes on along the minus strand of NC_067398.1, from coordinate 579,336,213 downwards.
ACTTTGTGTTCCAAATTTTTCCTTCCCTTTCCTTCATCCCTTCCCTAGATGGTAAGTAATCCAATACGCTAAACATTAACATCCTTTAAAAAAATTTTTTTGAGTTCCAAGTTTTTCCCTCACTCCTCTCCTTGAAAAGACAAGTAATTTGATAAAAATTATACATGTGTAGTCATGCAAAACATTTTCATATTAATCACAGGATTATTTAAGGATAAAATTAGATAATAATCATTAAACTACTTGGGAGAATATACAATTCTATGCAATTATTAAATACTATTAATGCAACTGTCTATCACATGCCATGGCATTATAAATTGAACTTTCAGGGATTAAAAAAAATTGACTGAATTGAATCATAAAGATGCAATGGATCTTAGAATTCAAATTACCTACTTCCTTATTTTATAGATAAGGAAACTAAGATTCAGAGAAATCAAAGTGCTTTGCCAAAGATCCCATAGCTTAATAGAAGTAGACCTGAGAAACTAATCCAGGGTCTTTGGCTCCAAAGACTATTGTATCATATTATAGTGATATATGAATTCAGTTTCAATCAATATTGCCTATTTATAAAGACAGCTGAACTTCCCCTTACTTCTCTCCCTCCCCCACACCCCACCCAAATCTCAGTAACTACAGAACTCTGAGCAGGGCTATCCCCAGGCTCCTCATAAAATCCTTGAGAATGGAGATTGTAGGGTAATAGTCATTACTACAAGTTTCAGCAGCAACTTTGCTACTCATTCTCTGTAGAAAATATTTCCCAGACTATACAGTACCTCATGCATTTCTCTATCCAGCCATCACTTCCATTCCCTCCCAGATTTCTCTATCCAGCCATCACATTCACTCCCTTCCTATCCACTGGAAAACTGAATTCTGTCCCTAGACTCACTGGGTTTTGACAGACCAGCTTTTGCTTGGTTTTGAGCCCCTACGTCACTTCCTGGACATTTCCAGCCATGACATTGGGAATGAACCCCAAATCCTTATCCCTTTCCAGCTCTCTTTTATGTGTGTAATTCTGTCCCAAAGCCCATTGGAATGAGACTGTCTCCTTACTGGTGGAGATGAATGCCCTGCCTTGACTGAGAGAAGGAGTTGTGGGGAGGCAAGAGAGCTCTAGCTTTCAATAGTCCACCTTTTGGAGACTCTTCATTTGAATCTTCCTGGCCTCCAGGTACAAAAGATGGAAGAGGCCATCCCCACTTCAAATTGCTAAAGGAAAAGACTCTGGGAAAACATGAGAAAAGCAGGCAGTCTCTACCATGTTCTTCTTTCCAGCATGCCAGGCTAAAGACTTTGAAAAGTTTCTCCTTGAGTGAGAGCAAGGACACTTTCTTAGCTGAATCAAATTATCAGAATCCCCATAGGAGAACATTTTTTGTAAGACTTTGTGTTTCAAATTTCTAGAGAACCAGTGATAAAGAATGCTAGCCACCTGAGAAAAGAATGATGAACTCAGGATGCTAAATTACAAACACATTTTGGGATATGGCAAATGTTAGAATTTATTTAGCTTAATTTTACATATTTTTACATGCCTTTTTTTTTTCTTTCAGTGAGGAAGGAGAGATAAAAATGAGAAAAAGTAAAAGTAAATGCTTGTTAATTGAAAAAAGTAATAAATTTATTAAAAAAAAAAAAAAAGCCAAGCTCCTTGAGACCAGGGACTATATAATGCTTTTAATTGTCCCTTCTAATATTCAGTACAGTGCTTATCATAAGTAAGGGCTTAACAAAATGGAACGATGCCCAAAGGGCTATCAAACTGCATATCTTTTGATCCATCAGTACCACTACTGGGTCTACATCCCAAAGAGATCATAAAAAAGGGAAAAGGGACCTGTATGTGCAAAAATTTTTGTGGCAGCCCTTTTTATAGGGGCAAGGAACTGGAAACTGAATAGATACCCATCAGTTGGAGAATGGCTGAATAAACTATGATATATGAATGTTATGGAAAATTATCATTCTGTAAGAAATGACCAAGAGGATGATTTTAGAGAGGCCTGGGGAGACTTACATGAACTCATGCTAAGTGAAATGAGTAGAACCAAGAGAACATTGTACACAGCAACAAGAAGATTATACGATGACTAATTCTGATGGATTTGGCTCTTTTCAACAATGAGGTGATTCAGACCAGTTCCAAAAGACTTGTGATGGAGAGAGCCATCTACATCCAAAAAATGGACTGTGGGGACTGAGTATGGAACACAACATAGTATTTTCACCTTTTTTGTTGCTTGCTTACTTTTTGTATCTTTTCTCATTTTTTTCCTCTTTTTGATCTGATTTTTCTTGTAGTACATGATAATTGTGGAAAAATATATAAAAGAATTACACATGTTTAACATAAAAAAGTAAGGGCTTAATGAATGATTTCTCTCAATTAGCTAAGTAGCTATCTGCCCAACCATGGTACAAAAGTTACATCACACAGAAAAATTCAGGTCACCTTGTATTCCCTAGGAATACACGGACATTTATTAAGTATTTACTTTATACCAAGCACAATTATAGATGCTAAGAAACAAAGAAGCAAGGAATATCTTGACTCTCCCACTGGAACCAGTGAATGAATTAGAAAACATAAGAGACAGCATAGCCAATCTTGGAAAGGATGACAAAAGAAGCAATGTCAAAATAAGATGTAGCCAAGTCCCCAGTCATTGCCAGAAGATGAAAGGAAAAAGAAAGAAAACAATATGCCATAACAGTAGGTGTCCTCTATCCTAGAGAAGTCCCACTAAGCTATAAGAACTCACCCCACTGGAATAGTCTTTGAGGAATAGATTTTGAGGGTCCAGAGTCACCTCTATACAAAAGGTAATAGCCTAATAAGATCTTAGTGAAGAAGTATCAAACTGTGGCAACAATATTAAAAGCACATATATGCTTTTCTAGAAAAGCAAATAAATCAGTCGTCCATGAATATATTAGATACAATGAACTATGACCCTCTATGACCTCGATGACCTAATCTGCCAATAGTATAGTCAGACAAGAGGATTAAACATGAAAGTTATGATGTCTCTGGCTGAATTCCACAAATACCACATAAATAATGGCAGTATTTGCCCTCATTCAGAATTATGGGAACTTCCTCTCATTCTATTAATGCTGATCACTGCACACAACTACTGTATCAGAAGCTACATTCAAGTGTCAACTGGGTGGTCCAGTGGATAGAGCACTGGACTTGAAGTCAAGTCCTGAGTTCAAATTTCACCCTAGCTACTAGCTGTGTGATTCCTGGCAAATCAACAGACCTCTCAGTTATCATCTGTAAAGTGAGTTGCTGCGAGGACCAAATAAGATAACATATGTAAAAGTGCTTTGAAAACACTAAAGGACTGTATAAATGCTAGCTAAGCTTCCTTAAGTGGTTCACCAATGCTCAGAGGCTGCCTGGGAGGAAGTCAGCATGTTGGGCCTTGCTGAGCTGAATCATCCTCATTTCTACCCAGTCTGTTGCTCTGTCTATTTTCCCTACTTGACTTTACCTTCTCCTACTGCTCCCAACATACACAACCTTCCATGACATATGGCAGAAATACGTGGATCAATTCATTACGATGATGACCAAAATTGACTGTTAAGCATTTTTCTACCAATAGAAGGAACAGGAAAAGCTGCTAAAATAACAAGGTTAGGACACCCCTGTCCATAATTATAACATGTATAATTTTCTCTAACCTTCTTCTAGGAGAAGAAGCATTCCTCATATAGGTCAGCCTGAGAATGAGTCATATAGGAGAGCCTGGGTGGAGCCATCTGGGAGGTTCTCTTGGGCAAAAGAGGCTGTGGCCATATGAAATTCCAGTCAGGGCCTCACTGGGAAGGCTCACAGAACCTGGCCCAGACCTCAGGAAGATTCATCTTTCTAGCTTGGCCTGTATGTCTGCTGATGCTGGTCTGAGGCAGCCCTTCATTAGTACTGTCAATTGCAGGCCTAACGAAGCTAATTCACCAGAAAGGAGAGACTCTCCTAAAGTGCCAGAGCTCAATAAGATTAAAAAGAAGGGAATAAGCATTAATGTAATATCTACTGGGTGCTGAGGAAGTGCTAGGAAGACTCATCTTCCTGACTTCAAATCCAGCCTCAGACATGTACTGGCTGTGTGACTTTGGACACGTCATTTAATCTCTACCTTAGTCTACCTCAGTTACTTCAACTGTAAAACGGGCATAATAATAGTACTTGCCTCCCAAGATTGTTATGAGGATCAGTGAGATATCTGTAAAGTGCTTTGCAAATTTTAAAATGCTATATAAATGTTAGTTATTACTTTTAAATACTTTCATGGAAAGTTATGAGGAAAGAGCTGAAGTTCTATAGATATTATCCTTAGTTTTATCACTAATATGTGATCTTTCTAGCATTATCTTTTGGATGTGTTTCCTTAGTTATAATGATATAGGAACATGGTAGACCCTTGAAGCTTATACAGATCAGGATCATCTACTTGACTTAAAACCCAGGAGATTATCTCTATATATACTTTATCAGTGATGGAAAGGAGCAGAGACCTACCACCCACATCCTGAAAACTCTACATTCTACCTGGTATAGTCAGAACTTTTCTAGACTGTTTTACAGAAACAGATCAACCTTGCTTGAGATTTGTTTCATCTTTCTCCTTCTATCTGACAAATCAAAAATCCCTTATCCCTGTTGAAAGAACAAGACAAAGTAATTAAATTCTAAATTTAAAGTAGCACCAGACTCTAAATCATTATTGATCAGAGAAATGCACATTAAGACAACTCTGAGATACCACTACATACCTCTCAGATGGGCTAAAAAGACAGGAAAAGATAATGACAAATGTTGAAAGGTATGTGGGAAAACTGGGACACTGATGCATTGCTGGTGGAATTGTGAATTGATCCTACTATTCTGGGGAGCAATTTGGAATTATGCCCAAAGGGCTATCAAACTGTGCATATCTTTTGATCCAGCAGCGTTACTACTGGGCTTACACCCCAAAGAGATCTTAAAGAAGGGAAAGGGTCCTGTATGTGCAAGAATGTTTGTGACAGCCCTTTTTGTAATGGCAAAAAACTGTAAACTGAGTGGATGCTCACCACTTAGAGAATGGCTAAACAAGTTATGGTATATGAAGGTTATGGAATATTGTTCTATAAGAAACAACCAGCAAGATGATTTCAGAAAGGCCTGGAGAGACTTACATGAACTGATGCTAAGTAAAATAAGCAGAACCAGGAGATCATTATATATGGCAACAGCAAGATAATAGGATGATCAATTCTGATGGATGTGGCTCTCTTCAACAATGGGGTGATTCAGACCAGTTCCAATGGTTTTGTGATGAAGAAAGGCATCTGTACACATTGCACATGTTTAACATATACTTGATCACTTGCCAACTTGGAGGAGAAGGGGAAAGGAGGGGAAAAATTAGAATATAGGGTTTTGTAGGGATGAATGTGGAAAATTATCCAGCTTTTTTCAAGGCTGACATTTCTTTGTCATTCAAAATCCAATCCTAGGAAAAAGGCATTGGTGTGATATGGGAGACATTCATGTACATTTACATAAAAGTATTAAATTATTCCCAAGATCTTACAACCTCTACCTGCAAAGGTGCTATTATTCATGTTTTCATGTCAACTGTCATTTGACTTTTTCATAAGTTTTGTCTCTTCTAGGCTTCAAACCATGTACTTCCAATTATTTGTTCAACCTGAATACCACTTGCTACCTAATTTTGTTGGCTGTCACATAACAGCCTATTAGTCAGTAATAACAGAGTTTCTGAGACTAATGAGCAACAATAATGAGGCGCTTAAAGTTGATGCAGGTATAGAATAAAATTGGGTGTCAGTCACTTGACCTAGTGATGTTTCAGACCTAAAAGCACACCTCTGGAAGGTTCCCCCCTTGAGCTCTGCTCAGAGAATTATGGGTATTGCACCTGTGCACAAAGTCAGAAATAGACCACTCCTCAACTCTACCTCTAAGCCTAAAATCAGTATATTAATGACATGAAGCACCTGGTTTTTCTAACTTTTTCCTATAAATTTATCTTCCTGATCCTGGATCTTTGCTAACTTTTTTTGGAATTTAGCCCACTTCAATTGGAGTTACAATTATAATAAACTTTGCCCCTTGACTTGGAGATGGATCTGAGCCTGCAAATTCTTTTGAAATACCTCATAACACTGACCTGGAACCCCAACAGAGGAAGAGAGAGAGAGAGAACAACACAAATGTTACCGTCCTCTCATGTTCCTCCAATCCAAATGATTCACCCTCCAAAAAGCATGAATATTCATCTGAAAACCAGACTACTTACATTTATGACTTGTTAGATTAAAAAAAAGGCTTGGAAAAGAGACCACCTTCACATAATGTGTTCTCAATCTTAGTGAGTCTGTGTCATCAATACATCTAAAACTGCTCCCCTAAGCCATAGGTTTAAAGAGTGCATTTGACATGAATATGTTCCGAGTGATATCACATGACTGCAGAAATGCCACAATCTCCAAAATGGCAATGTAATGCCAGAGAAACTGAAGCAAGATAGAGATTAGAGAGTTTTTATATTTTATTTGAAAGGGAGAGATTTACTGGACCAAATGGAACCATGGTTTGGTCCCAGGGCTGAATGAGACTATCGTCTCCAAGAATCCAGCATCCAGCAGCCAATGTGAATTCTCAATGACATATGTATTCTTGGCTCCAAGTTCAGGCTCTAAGACAAAGGGGGTAGAATCCAAACTCTCGCGAGTGGGAATCTCCAGGCAGGGACCATCAATCTAGTTCTGACAGGTTGTAGGGTAGGACCATAAATTCTTTTTTTTTTTTTAAATAATTTTTTATTGACAGAACCCATGCCAGGGTAATTTTTTACAACATTATCCCTTGCACTCACTTCTGTTCCGATTTTTCCCCTTCTTCCCTCCACCCCCTCTCCCAGATGGCAAGCAGTCTTATACATGTTAAATATGTTATAGTATATTCTAGATACAATATATGTGTGCAGAACCGAACAGTTCTCTTGTTGCACAGGAAGAATTGGATTCAGAAGATAAAAATAACTCGGGAAGAAAAACAAAAATGCAAACAGTTTACATTCATTTCCCAGTGTTCTTTCTTTGGGTATAGCTGTTTCTGTCCATCATTGATCAACTGAAACTGAGTTAGGTTTCTTTGTCAAAGAAATCCACTTCCATCAGAATATATCTTCATACAGTATCGTTACTGAAGTATATAATGATCTCCTGGTTCTGCTCATTTCACTCAGCATCAGTTCATGTAAGTCTTTCCAAGCCTCTTTGTATTCATCCTGCTGGTCATTTCTTACAGAACAATAATATTCCATAACATTCATATACCACAATTTACCCAGCCATTCTCCAATTGATGGGTATCCATTCATTTTCCATTTTCCAACCACTACAAACAGGGCTGCCACAAACATTCTTGCACATACAGGTCCCTTTCCTTTTTTTAGTATCTCTTTGGGGTATAAGCCCAGTAGAAACACTGCTGGATCAAAGGGTATGCATAATTTTTGATAACTTTTTGAGCATAGTAATTGCTCTCCAGAATGGCTGGAGTATTCACAATTATTAGCGTCCCTGTTTTCCCACATTCCCTCCAACATTCCGCATTATCTTTCCCTATCATTCTAGCCAATCTGACAGGTGTGTAGTGGTATCTCAGAATTGTCCTCTGATCAATAATGATTTGGAACACTCTTTCATATGAGTGGAAAAAGTTTCAATTTCATCATCTGAAAATTATCTGTTCATATCCTTTGACCATTTATCAATTGGAGAATGGCTTGATTTCTTGTAAATTTGAGTCAATTCTCTATATATTTTGGAAATGAGGCCTTTATCAGAACCTTTAACTGTGAAGATGTTTTCCCAGTTTGTTGCTTCCCTTCTAATCTTGTTTGCAATAGTTTTGTTTGTACAAAGGCTTTTTAATTTGATGTAATCAAAATTTTCTATTTTGTGATCAATAATGGTCTCTAGTTCATCTTTGGTCACAAATTTCTTCCTCCTCCACAAGTCTGAGAGATAAACTATCCTATGTTCCTCTAATTTATTTATAATCTCATTCTTTATGCCTAAATCATGGACCCATTTTGATCTTATCTTGGTATACAGTATTAAGTGTGGGTCCATGCCTAATTTCTGCCATACTAATTTCCAGTCATCCTAGCAGTTTTTGTCAAATAATGAATTCTTAACCCAAAAGTTAGGATCTTTGGGTTTGTCAGACACTAGATTCCTATAGTTGACTATTTTGTCTTGTGAACCTAACCTATTCCACTGATCAACTAATCTATTTCTTAAGCGAATACCAAATGGTTTTGGTGACTGCTGCTTTATAATATAGTTTTAGATCAGATACAGCTAGGCCACCTTCATTTGATTTTTTTTTTTCATTAATTTCCTTGAGAGTCTCGATCTTTTGTTCTTCCATATGAATTTTGTTGTCATTTTTTCTAGATCATTAAAATATTTTCTTGGAAGTCTGATTGGTATAGCACTAAATAAATAGATTAGTTTAGGGAGTACTGTCATCTTTATTATATTTACTCGGCCTTAATATTTTTCCAATTATTTAAGTCTGACTTTATTTGTGTGTAAAGTTTTTTGTAATTTTGCTCATATAATTCCTGACTTTCCTTTAGTAGATAGATTCCCAAATATTTTATGCTGTGGATAGTTATTTTGCATGGAATTTCTCTTTGTATCTCTTGCTGTTGGATTTTGTTAGTGATGTATAAAAATGCTGAGGATTTATGGGGATTTATTTTGTATCCTGCAACTTTGCTAAAGTTATGAATTATTTCTAATAGCTTTTTAGTAGAATCTCTGGGGTTCTCTAAGTATACCATCATATCATCTGCAAATAGTTTGGTTTCCTCATTGCCTACTCTAATTCCTCTAATATCTTTCTCGGCTTTTTGCAGAGGCTAGTGTTTTTAATACAATATTGAATAATAATGGTGATAGTGGGCAACCTTGCTTCACTCCAGATCTTACTGGGAAAGGTTCCAGTTTTTCCCCATTGCATATGATGGTTTTAAACAGGACCATACATTCTTAATGACTTAGGAGGAATTAGGAGCCAGGAAGTCTGAATTCTCCCTTATCTTGAGTTTTCACATTTACAATTTATAAACTTTAGAGTAACTAGCCCTGGGTTATATCAGTCCTAATGAACTCAAGGTAGGGTTGCAACTAAGGGGAGTGAGGCAGAACAATTAAGGGAAACTGAGGCAGAACAATTTAGGGAAACTGAGGCAGAACAATTAGGGAAACTGAGGCAGGACAATAAAAGGGAACTGTGGCACAACAGTAGGTAAACAAAAGATCAATGGAAAGCTGCCTGGTGGGTCCAAAGTGACTCAAAAGATTACCAGTGACTCAAAAGATATCAACCAGGAAATGTAGGATTGGAAAGAGGAGTGGGCTGTTCATATAGCAAGAGTGAGGTATAATAGAAGGAAAAATGAGGGCTACACTGGTATCCATAAAATATTAACAGAATCGGAGGAAGACTCCTCTGTTTCAGATTTATGGAAGGTTTTAGGCAACAATCACAAAGAATTAGAAATTGGCCATTCGTTATAAGGGATTACCCATATGCGTGACATCATAAAACAAAATAGTTGAAATAAGTTAATCAATTAACAAGCATTTATTAAACACATACTGTAATACTGGAGAAACTGAGGCAAGATCGAGATTAGAGAGTTTTAATGTTTTATTTATTGGAGAGTTTTATTGATTGACTGGACAGGAAAAGTATCCAGTGTGTTAGGCTCTGTGCTAGACATACAAAGAAAGGTAAAAATAGTCCCTGCTCTCAAAGAGTTTCCATTTTACTGGAAGAGATAACATGTATAGAAAAAGTTACATATAAGATATATACAAAGTAACCTTATATAGGAAATATAAGGAAATGATGTGCTCTTTTACCCACAGCTCCTATCTCAGCCACTTCAGGTTGGAGTTTAGCATTAGCAAAATGGGAGAAAAAGATTATGCTGTCTGACTAGTAAACTAGGAGAATGCCCCTGCATATTTGCATACAATCCATGCATTTCATTAAGGCATTGGTTAGATGCTTTCCTGATTTCCTCATGAGCAAAATGGAAAAACAGGAGCTGGATTAGAGTACCCTGAAGAAGAAAAGACATAAGGGAGAACATTAAAGGACCTTAGCTTTGTTAACTGTCTGAAAGGCTATAACGTGGAAGAAGGAATGGATTGATTCCATGCAACATCTAAAGGAAGAATTAGATTCATCTACCCCTATGGATTCTATGGCTCCTATGATCTTCAATTCACATTAGGCTGCACTCTGAGCTTCTCATACTTGCTCCTCTTTTCAACCTCCTTTTGCCTGTTGTCATCGGAATTCAATCTCTTTGAGAACAGAGACTTTCTTTTTGCTTATTGTAAGTTCCTGGCATATAATAAGTGCTGGCTAAATACTTGTTGACTGACTATCAATCAAGAGAAGTTTCCAGCAGCTCCCATTTTCCTTTTCTGTCCCATTCGGCTTTGCCATGCCATGGTTGACTTAGTTCAGAATTCTGTATTTAGCTACTCTTGTATCTTTTCCTTGAATCTAATGCCAAATTTACCACCAATTTTCCTAATTTTCTTGAACCTTGTTATATATTCTCCATAACAAGGGTTTGATAATGTTGTTCCTCCAACTCTGAGGTACTGCCCCACATCTCTCAAATGACAGGAAAAATTAATGAAAAATGTTCACGGGGATGTGGGAAAACTGGGACACTAATGTATTGTTGGTGGAGTTGTGAAATGATTGAACCATTCTGGAAAGCAATCTGGAACTATGCCCAAAGAGCTATAAAACTGCACATATCCTTTGACCCAGCAGTGCCATTACTGGATCTGTATCCCAAGGAAATCTTAAAGGAGGGGAAAAAACTCCCATGTGCAAAAAATGTTTGTAGCAGCTCTTTTTGTGGTGGCAAAGAATTGGAAAATGAATAATGTTCCTCAACTGGGGAATGGCTGAACATGTTCTGGTATATAAAGGTAATGGAATATTTTTGTTCTATAAAAAATGATGAACGAGTTGATTTTAGAAAGGCCTGGAAAGATTTGCTTGAACTGATGCTGAAGCAAGCAAAACCAGGAATGCATTGTACACAATAACAGCAAAAATGTGTGATCAATTATGAAAGACTTGGTTCTTCTCAGTACTTCAGTGATCCAAGGCAATCCCAATAGACTTTGGAATGAGAATGTCATCTGCAAACAAAAAAAGAACTAAGGAGACTGAATGTAAATCAACAAATGCTATGTTCACTTTTTTTTTTAATTTTTCCCATGGTTTTCCCCTTATGCTCTGATTTTTCTTAACGTGATATATAAAGCAATATGTATTAAAAAATAAATTAAAAAAAAAAAAGAAAAATAAAATCTTGTTCCTCTCCAATGCCAGCAGTAATTTCAGATGTCATCCATTCACCCTGAATCAACTTGAGACATCACTGGGCCAGGTTTTGGCTGCCCTCTGTTAATATCTAGAGCTGTGCCCACTCACTGAATTCTCTGACACAGAGCACATGACACAGTTTACAAACTATCTTGAGTCTTGGAATTCTATATTAATTTCCTTATAGGGACCAGACCCTTCTTTCCTGTCTCCTAACCCAATAGTCTTTCTACTAAATTGTTTTTTGATCTCCAGTTTTCACCTCTGTAAATTAAATCTATACAATTAATTTCCTAATTTTAGGGAATTTTAACCAAAAAAGAGCACTTTTAGCCCAAAAGAGTAATTACAGCAAAACAGGTGAGCATAGAGGGATAAAGAAGTGGAATCGGCCAGATGCAGTTGCTCCCAGAAAAGTAACAGGCCAGCCCTCCCAATACATAGAATTATTGTAAAGAAAACACTTTTTAAAATGCCTTGTCCGTGGGAATTGTAATCATCTTAATCTCTTGCCATCTTCTGGGTTCTAACAGAATAAAACTCTTAGGTTTTTTTTGAAAACTTTGTAATAAAAATGACTAAGTAGCATTTTCTAACAAGAGAGCTATAAAAACACTTAATATCTCTTTATAGAAGAGAATCTGGAAAAGCACACTTGAAGCATTCCTGGGTGACTAGAAGCCAGTGTTCCATAACAAAGGCAGCAATAGGATCTGGCAAGACTGCTCTGCCAAGTCATGCTACCCTATGGGTCTTTCCAAAGGAGGGGAGGGAAAATGTGGCATTAGGACAGTCACAGAGGACTCAAGCCACTTCAGCCGCTAGTTGCAACCTGTCTCTTCTCCAGCATAGATAAAGGGCTCATTGTTAACCTCAACTGCAAATTAATCCACTCCAGCATTTGGCTTTTCAGAAAGCCCTGGGCCCACCAAAATCACAAATTACAATCTTTTCTATTGCCATGCTCCTTTCTTCCCCTCTCTCAGTGACACCTGCCATTTCCTGGACTCCAAATTTATTGTTGGGCCTCCTGCCTTTCATATTCTGGCAGAGCAATAAGAGTCACTGCTCAAGAAAAAATGTCTTAGAAATCCGGAGTCTTGCTTTCACTATAAGTCAAAGAAGCTAAGACACATTTTTCTTTTGTTAAGGATCATGAACTAGGAAAACAGAATGAGCTCTGTTGATTCACTCCTTTCTTTTAAACAGTAGCTCCATCCACAATCTGTACATTGTCCTATATTTTAGATGATATTATTTTGTATTATAATCACCTTGTTTTATTTAAATCACTCCTGGTAAGCTGAAAAGAACACTGGACTGGGAGTTAGGAGACGTGAGAAGAAAGAAAGGAAAGAAGAGAGGAAGAAATGAAGGAGGGAGGAAAGAAGGGAGAAGATAAATTGATTATCTATACAAAAATTGAGCAGAGAGGAAATCATGAATAAAGTTGCAGAAGGGGACAAATAAGGTCCTATACTTCTGTCTTCCCTCCCCATCCCCAACTACACCCCTAACATTACACTGCATATAGCGTTTCACCTAGATGGGAACTTGAATCAAAGTGAATTAACCAAAACTCCCATGAATTATTTGCATGAGTTTTAAGGCTTTGGTACTAAGAGTAGCTGGAGTTTTGGCAAGCTTTGAATGGGACATTGTGTGGTTGGTTAACTAGTGGAACGGAAAGAGCATTAAGCTAGGAAACAGAGGACTTGGGTTTTCTCCAGCTGAGGTTTGCCACTTTACTTTGTGGGTGACCTCATACATGACTTCCTAAATCTCCCTCTTCCTCATCTGTAAAATGGGGTTATTTTGATCTGCCTACATTGACAGGGTGGTTGGGAGGATTAAGTGAGATAACTAAGGTGAAAATTGTTTGGAAACTCTAAGTTGCCATAGAAATGTAATTTCCCTACTGAATACTATTCACAGTCTTGGCTCTGCGCCACTGCCATTTACTTCAGAACAGTTGTAGTCCAAAATAGTCCTAACAGTCCTAACAAGCCTCTTCTAAGGATTTCTAAACACTGAGCACTTTCACTAATCTCCCACCCCTAACCCCCTTTTCACCACCCCAAGGGCATTATACAGAGAACTCACATGGTGAGTCACAGAAGATTTCACATGGGCATGACATATTATCTTTATCCAGCAAAGGCTCATCTGGAGGCTACAGGAAGGCTTAGAATCCCCAGATTGTTTGTATTGATTCAATATAATTCAGTATTAAGTGTCTACTAGGAATAGAATGTAACATAGCAGAGAATATTATATACATTCAAATTGAAAATGATATAACATGGATCCTGCCTCTGTTATTGTAATCAATAAGGCAATACTTTTGTGATGTTGGGCAAGTGACCCTCACAGGGCCTGAGTTTTTTCATCTATAAAATAAGTGGAGTTTCATCATATGATGTCCAATGTCCCTTGGAGACTAAGAGCCTAGGATCCTATGACAAAATGGAGTAGGACAAAGGGTTTGGGCAGGAGAGTTTGAGGCAGGAGAGAGTCCTTTCACCTGTGACAAGAGGACTTCATGGTAGCCAGCATTGGAGGGTAGGTAGGATAGAAATAGTAGTTTATTGTAATAATGAAAATGGTGGATGGTGGATGTTATGAGCAAAGGCACCAACGTTGGGGATAAGGGAGCAGGTAGAGGATAGATATGGTGGGGACAGCTAGGCAGTGGTGTGGAGTGAGCACTGGTCTGAGTTCAAATTCAATCTCAGACACTTGAGACTTAATAGCTAAGTGACTTGGGCAACATCACTTAACCTCATTGCCTTGCAAGAGAGAAGAGAGACAGAGAGGAGAAAGAGAGAGCGAGAATGGATAAGTCCCTAGACTCAGGGGTCCCAAACTTTTTAAATAGGGGGCCAATTCACTGTCTCTCAGACTGTTGGAGGGCCAAACTATAGTAAAAACAAACACTATGAAAAAATTCCTATGCATGCAGCATATATCTTATTTTGAAGTGAAGAAACAAAACGGGAACAAATAGAATATTTAAAATGAAGTAAAGTTAAATCAACAAACTTACCAGTATTTCAAAGGGAACTACAGGCCTGCTTTTGGCTAATGAGATGGTCAATGTCTGGTTCATATTTGTCCCTGCTAGTCGTAACAAGTGATGCAAGTGTACATCCGTTAGTCTTGATCTAGTTGGAGGTTTCAAATATTTCATTCTAGAAAAAGTCGGTTCACAGACATAAATGCTGCCAAAGGTGGTTGCCATTTTGAGTGCATGGTTCCTGAGATGAGGATATGTCTCAGAGGGGAGAGATGCATAGAAATTATGAAGACTGCTTGACTTGAATGTGTCTTTCAGAGTCACAATTCTGCATTTCAGCCAGTTCCATTGGGTAAATTGTCTCCACATTTTCAATATCAATAGAAAATAGGTTACAGAAAAGCTGTATGTCCTGTTCATGGAGATGAAGCTCTTTAAATCTAAATTGGAACTCCTTTTGCAATTTTTCCAGTGAATCCACACATGTTTTGTTTGGGAATGCGATCAGTGGTTTTTCCGCTAACAGATTTTGAGTTGTGGGGAGATGGCAGAAGTTTTCCTCCTTCACTTGTTTGATGAGGAGGCCTAATTTTACTTCAAATGCTTTGACATATGATTGCATATCACAGATGAGCTTCCCCTTTCCTTGAAGTTGCGTATTGAAATTGTTGAGTAGCTCTATTATATCTATCAGAAAGACAAAGTGCCATTTCCATTCTGCATCATTGAACTCTAATACTTCTTTGTTTTTTGAAAGCAGAAAAGTTGTAATTTGTGGAAGTAAGTCATAGAAACATTTCAAAACTCTCCCTCGACTCAGCCAATGGACTTCTGTATGATATAGAACATATTCATACTCCATATCTAGCTCAGACAGAAATTCCTGAAATTGTCTGTGATTTAGTGCATTAGTTCTAATGAAGTTAACACAAGATTCCCCAATTTTCATAACAGAGTCACACTTCAGTGATTTACTACACAGCACTTGTTAGTGGATGAGGCAGTGTACGACTATTGGATGAGACTGGTTATGTTTGTCCATCTCTTGGTTAATGTGAGCAATTACTCCTTTCTTAGACCTCACCATGCTAGGAGCTCCATCAGTTGTCACACTGGCTAGTTTAGCCCCGTCCAGCTCCAAATCATTCATAGTTTGGCAAACCTTTTCATAGATATCCTCTCCTGTAGTTGTTCCTTTGATGCTTTGCAGTGCAGCAAGCTCTTCTATGACTTCAAAATAATCATTCGTCCCACGAATAAAAATTAGAAGTCGTGCAGAATCACAAACATCATTGCTTTCCTCGAGTGCCAAGGAAAAATATGAAAATTTTTTATGGAGTTTTGCAAATGCTGATGCAGATTGTCTCCCATTTCTTCAATCCTCCGTATAATTGTAGGTCCTGAAAGACTCACTGTACTAAATAAATCGGCCTTCTCTGGACACATCTCTTTGGCAACAGAAAGAAGGCATTCTTTAACAAATTCTCCCTCCACGAATGGTCTGCCAGTGTGTGCTATTAGCTTGGCAACTTGAAAACTTGCTCACAGTGATGAAATATTTATCTGCTTCTGTTTCACAAAAGTATTTTGCTCAGTTGTCAATGTATTTTTCAGTTTTAATATTTTATCTTTTCTCACTTCTCCAACCAAACAATCATATTTATCTTTATGTTGAGTTTCATAGTGTCCACACAAATTATATTCTTTGAACACAGACATTATATTCTGGCATATCAGACATACAGTTCTTTCCTTGTACTGCATGAAAAAGTAATCATAAGTCCACTGTTCTTTGAATATCCTACACTCCGAGTCAATTTTTCTTTTTCTTGACATCATTATTTCCCAGGGATTCCAAATGGCTATTAGTAAAATACCAATATATATACACAGCGCTACAAAAACAATATACCAGCAATAACTTTGCCCACACAGAGACATACAGACGGCAATGCCCGACTTCCTCCAAGCTGTCTCTGCACTGTGATGCCTCCGTTTCCCGCACTCTCTCTCCCACTCTTCCTTCCGACCTTCACTGCTGAAGTGAATTCCCCCTGCAGCAGCCGTGACCTGCGCAGCATGCACTGTACATCCCCCGCCCCTGTCTGTTGTGGTGGCTGCCGTTACTGTACAAGGCCGTGGGCCGTCAGTTCTCCGTCTTCTGCATCTCTCTCCCTTCCCCACCCCACACACCCCGTCCTGGGAACTCAGCTCACCTCGGTACCGCCTCACACTCTGCCTCCACCGCCTCAGCTCAGTGCCCCAAGTGTGCGTTGCTAACGCGAGTTTAGATCAAATGTCACTTGGGGTCTGATTTTGCCATAATCTGGCAGGTTGCATAAACATCCTCAGCAGGCTGTGGAAGACCATGTAAATATTTTACTAGGTCACTTAACCCACTGGAGTTGGTTTGGGTGTTAAATGGAAAAAAACTTAACAAAATAGTCAGCATGGATATTGGCTTTTTCAATAATCTCTGCAAAGGAAGTCCTGTTCAACCAAATATTCCACAGGTAATGGGCCAGTTACAAAAGGCACTATCTTTCCTTCCCCCAGTTCCAATCCCACAGTCACCTAAAATGTACAGTCAGGTTTGCCCATCAATCCAAAAATGCATGAAGCAAACAATTCATTTACTAAAGAGTGAGACTAAAATTTAAGAACTAGAGGCCTGACAGCTTTCAGGCTTGCTATACTGATAGAGGGAATTTTCATGCAAGGAGTTCCATTTATTAACGAAATAAAAGGTCTGGTCAAAAAAACTTGCTTAGTAATAATATTAGTGTTAAAAGATTAGTCACCCCTGATCCTAGGCACAAATTCCACTGAATTGAAGGGAAACATAAAAGAAGGTATACTCCCACTTATTCTACACTAAAATTTAGCATTTAAACAAGAAAACTGCTGATGTTATTCCTAGCCCCTCTGACAGCTTTTTAAATTAGGAGAGATCAATGGGATGTGTAGAATCTATCAATTTTTTAGAATTTTATTCTTAACTTAAGAAATAAAACAAGCATTTTTATAACATAGTAGAAGGCAGAGAAATGATTATATATGAAACTGCACATCTATAATGTACAATCTGCTATTCCTTTTAAATATGTAACAAAGTTATTATGTAATTTTCTTTTTCCCTTCCCTCCCACCTAAGAAATAGCTAGTATTAGACACAAATATATGTGTTTGTGTGCATGTGTGTATATACACACACACACATATATAAATACATCATTCTACATATTCTTATATTTATTGGTTCCTTTTCTGGATGCAGATAGCACCTTCCTTTTTATGTCCTTTGTAGTTAATTTGAATATCTATGATGTGGGTAATGTAGACACCAGATGACGGTAGATACCAAAGTTGGGGTTTGATCACGTGAAGAATTCACAATGACCATTCTCTTTGGCAAAAGGTAGATTTATTTAGGGGAATAGATTACAGACAAAATGAAGGGATTACAATACAAGGGATTACAGGAATGGTAAATATGAAATCGAATGGGAAAGCAAATGAGACAAATTCCTCAGCAGAACTCACAATTACCCAGCAGAAAGGGAACAGTTCATGAGGTTGGGCATACCCTAAGCTGGCAGGCTAAATCCTGAAAGGGACTCAGCACCCTAAAAGTTACTTAGCTGTAAGGAGGAGAAGTGGGGTTAGGAAGCAGAGTGGAATTAGGGAAGATACCACATGGCATGGGGGAGGAGGGGTAAAGACACCATGAGGCAGAATGTCACAGTGAACCAACCCAAAAGAAGCAGTAGCCATGGGATTGCCCATAAGTAGCTTTTATAGGGAAAATTTAAACTCAAGGATTTCTGACAGGGCATGGCAAGGTAAGACTGCTTGAGACCCCTACATAGATGGGTCTCAGTAGTTTGATGTAACTTGGATTTCTGACTGGACCACCTAAACTGATCTCTATCAGTTCCTTGTCCCTATCTGCCTCAAGAATTAATTTTTATCAATTCCTCTGCTAACCACATCCAACATTGGAGATCTTAGGCTCCGTAATAGTCAAGATAACTTAGTTATTCAAAGTTGTTCTTAAACCCATATTGTTGTTATATATACAATGTTCTTTTGGTTCTGCCCTTTCCCCTCTTCATCATTTCATTCAAATCTATTCACGTTTTCTAAAATCATCAAGCTCATCATTTTTTATATTCATTCAAATCTGTTTCATCTCCCCCTCTCCCATCAAGATATCACTTGTTAATCACTAGTTAAAAAACTGGGTTTCCTATCTTATTTTCCTTTATTTACTTGAGAACATAGAATCATAGAAAGTTAGAAATGCAAGGAACTTTAGAGATGATATTGTCTGATTCCTTCATTTTATGAAGCAATAAACTAAAGGACAGAAAGATTAAAAATCATCTCATTGGTATACCAATTTAAATCTGTTCAGGAAAGTTTATCAGAAAAAAAGGGGAAAAGAACCAAGGAATACTGAAAACTGACTTGTCTTTCTCAACAGATGATCCCTTAGCATTTGTTCCTAGCTGAGTTAGGGTAGCTAAATTCTATTTACTACTTCTCCACGTAATGGTGGAAGCAATGTTCCTCCTAAAAGATCACTAAAACCTACCAAATCTTTCTGAAACAGAGGATAAACACTTGTACCCATTTCCATGTAATTTCCAACTCCTATCAATGTCCTATGTAGGAGGCAGAATGTGCTGTGACAAGCCCTGTATTTGGAAGACACAAGTTACCTTGAACAATCTCTCTTGGTCTCCACTTTCTTACCTGTAAGATGGAGGAGGGGGACTATATTAGAGGGTTAAACACCCAATTGCCTACATGTGCTAAGTAGGACTAGAATCAAATTAAAATGGAATTGGACAATATTTAACAAAAACAAAAACACAATGTAATGTAGATAATATTAATATATGCTTTTATAAGTCGACATACGAACCAGAAATATCCTTACATATGGTTTAATGGCCCTGGTTCTATTTGAGTTTGACACCGTAAAACTAGATGAACTCTAAGATCACTCTCAGCTACAGATTTATGAACTATGTAATTAGTAACATTAGAAGGAAAAGAGCAAAAGCTGGTAGTCTTTGCCAACATCCCTGCCCTTATAACAATTTTCTTTAAATAGTTGGAGATTGAATGTTCGTGATTGGTTTTGCCAAAATAATAAAAAATGTATGATACAATTTAAATTAATTTACTGATTTATAGTATTAGGCCAATCAAACTACCTAGATGTTACTTTGTAGAACTAGAAAAAAATCATAACGAAATTCTCCTGGAGAATTCAAGAATCTCAGTTCTATACAATTAGTTTCTGAATTTAGAGTCTTCCATGGTAGGACTTTTATTTGCCTTCTCTTCCCCAGTCTCCCCCTCTTCACCTTGAAGAATCAGGGGGTGGTAGTAAGCATAAGTTGATGTGAGGAATATGATATTGTAACTGGGATAACTGAAATACGAGGTGGAGACATGAAGCAGACTCTTGCCAAACTATCTCAGTTCCTTTTTTCCTCTGACTTTGAGTAAATGCAAAAGTGAAAGGCAGAGTACTTGCTGTAACAGCATGCCTAAAATTGCGTTTGCATTCACATAAGGAGACTAGAGCTGTCTGGCAAGCACAGAACTATTCCTCTGTAAATCAGGATTAGTTCAAACTTCTATCAGTTGCCTAATCAGTAAGTTAACCAACATCAATTAAAGATCAGTCCAGAAGCAATTATTAAGTACCTATGTCCCAGGCACTTTGTTAAGTGCTTGGGAAATCCAAAAAAAGGCAAAAACGTGGTCGTTGCCTTCAAATAACTCACAGTCTAATGATGAGCAAACAAGTATGTACAAGCCCAGAGAGAAACCATATTTTAAATAAGGTGACAGAAAAGTGAACCAGGGCAGGTTAGGGAGCCAAACCATCCCTGAAAGGGAGGAAGATCTCAAAAGCTTTAGTAACTCTGAAACAGGCAATCCAGGACTGAGAGATTACACTGGGCAGACACATGGTGTGCCCACAAAAATACTAATTCAAGTTCTATTTTGTCTGTTTCAAAAGTCAGGTTACATTCCTCTGTTTTTTTATTTCAAAGACATATTATGCATAAAACAGGCTCCCATGGGCTAACATAAGGCTCTAACTACTATATAAAACATTGTTTCAATAGGAAAAATCATTATGAGTTTTAAGAAACTGACAAATATAAAGTTTTAAATCATCATCCACATCATCATAGCTCCCATTTCTTTAGTTCTTTAAGGCTGGCCAACCACTTTACGAATGTTATCCCATTTGGTCCTTAGGGACACTGTGAAGTAGACTTTATTATTAATCCCAATTTTACAAATGAGTTAATTGAGGCTAAGAAGTTGAATGATTTAACCAGGATTTCACAGATAGCAAATTGAGGGAAGATTTGAATTCAGGCCTTCCTGACTTTAAGTGCAGCACTTTTATCAAGTATGTATAGGATGCAAGTTACTAAGTCAATAAAAATTGTATTTTGCAAAGCACCCATACAATGGGTAATATTATACTAGAATCCTGAGAATATAATAGACTTCTTCAGAGATCTGAGATCTTTCCCCACTACATACACACACACACACACACACACACACACACACACACACACACACTCCTGTTTGCATTTTAAGTTTGTTAGTTTGAGAAATTTCCAGGCACAGTTGAGGAAGCAGAGACGTACACTC
Source organism: Antechinus flavipes (assembly GCF_016432865.1). NCBI lineage: Eukaryota > Metazoa > Chordata > Mammalia > Dasyuromorphia > Dasyuridae > Antechinus > Antechinus flavipes. The sequence goes on along the minus strand of NC_067398.1, from coordinate 579,315,022 downwards.
CAGGTAGACATTGCTACTAAAAGGCAGTCATTTCAAAGAAGTAACTTTGAAAAATTGAAATACCAATATCAGAAAAGAGACATAGCAATGAATCCAAGAGAGCTATGTCTAGCAAGTAAGGGTCAAGCTATTGAGATTTCCTTCTCTGGGAAAGCTACCTTGATTTATAGATAGATTCCCAGAGTTAGAAAAAAAAAAAAATCACCTGGAATAAAGATTAAGTATAGAGATATACTTGTAAAGAGACTCTGTTTTCTGCAACAAAGTTTTGTCCCCACCCCAACCCTCCTACTCCCTCCACCCCCAGGGAAACTTAGATAACTCCTAATGTTTGCTTACTCACTGCAGAACTGGTCAACATTCAACTTAGAGAGGAGGAGTATATTGATGAAATATCCTTGTAGAGAAACATACATGTTCAGGGATAAAAGGAACCACAGCTTAATACAACATGACAAAAATGTATGCAATGATACCTAGAGAGGTAATTTGGTGATGTGAAACTTCACTGGAAGCATATATTACCCTCACTCATTCTGCTATTTAGGGAGGAGAAAGTCAACTGAAATTTGGGATAGATGCTAAGTTTATGTGCAGAGGAGTAGGGCCTAGGAAGATATAATCAATCAAATAGAAATATAAAGTATTTATACATTTATATGCCCAACAGTTAAATAGCTTATTGTTCTTTTGATAAAATGAAATCACACATTTCTACCAAATGATGAGCATAGTATGTAAGACACATGATGATTGTGCAGATGCAAAGAGGAATTAACTCTGGAGCATCTATTCATGTGTGGGCCATGGAAATAAGGCAAGGAAATCAACTGTAAATGTGAAGACCAAAAGATTAGAGAAAATATGATAAGAAATAGAAGCTAAAGTTTCTAAAACTGTGGATCACGACCCCTAACTGAATGTTATCAAATCAAAATATCAATCAATCCTGAAAAAGGTTGAAGATGCTCTATATCCTGCAGTATCAAATATTCCAACAAGATTTAATATTTTTGTAAAAATAAACACAACCATCTCATATACAAATTTGCTTTCATCTTTAATGACAAAATTATATGTATACCAAAGAATTGTTTTAAAATAAATTTCCTTATAATTTATTATTAGTATATGTTTGATTTGTATACCTACTTTATATACCTATATACCCAGAACTGTGTAAAAATTTCTTGGGCAAAAAGAAGTCACAAGTGGAAAAAGTTTAAGAAGCCCTGGACTAAAGTACCCTCCTGGAAGAGTTAAGGATACTAGGAAATAGAAGTTATGAAGGTAGGATACACAACTTTAGAGAAGATGGTCATATATAGGTTAAATGAATTTGTGAAAAGAATACAACTTTGATGCTATAGAAGTTGAGATCTATAGGATCAGCATTGCAAAAAAAAAAAAAAAAAAAAAATGGTGCCAGGACAGAAGGTCACCTTGGATCCAGAAAAATGGCTTATGAATTTATTTCACTTGGATTTCTAAAACTCTGTCCAGAAGTATGGTGAAGTTTAAGGATAAAGAATACATTTTGGTTTTGGATTGTGAAACATGTGATCATCATTCTTCAATCATGTACTAAGAGATATTAAGAAAAGTTACATCAAAGAAAGAGGGGAGGAGAAGGAAGGAAAGAACTTAGAACTCAAAGTCTTTAAAAATTAATGTTTAAAAATGTTTTACATGTAATTGACATTTTTTTAAAATCACTAAATCATTTGGAAAAACCTGGATTTGGAGGCCTGAGTGATAAACACTACTATTTAGGCTATGTAAGCATTGATTAAATCAATTCAGTCTGTTCAAGAAACCAGAAGGGTAGACTTACCAGTACACTCTGAGCACCTAGAAAGTCTGTGCAAAGATTGACAGGAGAACAGAAGCAAGTAATGATAATGTCATGACAACAGGGTTACTTAAACATCAAAAAGAGATCCTGAGATATTTGATTTTGGTGACTCTCCAGGGCTGGAAGAATGAAAGATTTGGTTGAGGCAAAGTATAATCTCACTAGATAAATGGGATGTGGGATATATTAGAAGAGCAACCCACGGGACCCAGCTTGGTGATTCTCAATCATTTCAGAAATGATATAGGAAGATTCCTTTATCTGTGAAGCATTATCTCCATAAACATCTCCAAGACCTACTAGCCAATGGCATCACACACAGTCCAGTAGCTCAGCTCTCAAATACCAGGACTAGCTCTCTCTTGAATTTGATACCAGCTTTCATCTGTGCTCTCCTCTTTTTCTGTTCTTTGTATAAGAGGATGATTAAATTTGTTGATGTTTGTCAAGTTCACAATAATAAAATGAAACTTTTTTTAATATTCAAAGTTCTGGGTAGATTTGTATGAACTGAGGCAGAGTGAAGTAAACAAAACTAGGAGAACAAAATATATACATACATGTGTGTGTATATTTATCACAATAACATTGTAAAAAGGAAAAAAAAATTGAAAGACTTCAGATTTTTGTTTAATATAATGGCCAGCCATGATTCATAGGACTCATTATAACAGATGTTATCTAAATCCAGCCAGAGAGGGAATGGAATTAAGATGTGGAAGAAGATATACATTCTGGGACATGGCCAGTGGGTAATTTTTTTTCTTTCTGATTGTATTTGTTACAAGAGTTTTCTTTTTTGAGGGGCAAGTTAGGAAAGGAAGCATGGCATTGAAAAGGAAGTAAAAAGGAGAAAAAATTGCTTATTAACTAAAGAAGTGGGGGGGGGCGGGGGGAGAGAGAGAAAAATTATTTGAAAGAATAAGACCAAACTTAAAGACCATATGAGATAGTAATTGCTGCTTCATTTAGCCCATATCTGAATTAGCTTTTGAATCAGACCTTTGCCAGAATAGTTGAATCAGCTAGCTGACTAGGCCATAGAAGTTGAGAAAAGTGGTTTTGATAATCCTACAAATGGGACATATAATTTACCTAAATACATGAGTAAGAGGTCACTCAGGGCTACATCAGCATGAGGTGAAGAGTACAGCCCCAGACCTTCAAGTACCATTAAGTAAAGGAGAGGTGCTCACCACAGATCATTGCAGAATTTTATTCAGTTTTTTCTTTAAATATGTATATATTTATATACTTATATATGTATATATAAACTCCAAATATATAAGTAATAACATCCTGCTGTCTATAAAAGATTCACTGAACTAGAAGACAAATATGCCACACAGTACATAGAAATATGAATTTCCTTTATTGGGCTTGAATTTGCTTGAATTTGATAATAGAATTAAACCTTGAATTTTGGGAAAATAGTCCGTATGAGCCTTTGTAAATTTCTAGTGAGTAAGTTTTGTTTTATCCATTGTATTTGTTTCCCCAATGCCCAGAATAGAAAATACTTAATAAATATTTGCTGCTTTTTTATTGATAATTGATTTTTGTTTGTTTATTTTATGCTTCAAATAATGAGACACCATCAGTTCTTTTAATATTTTTTATCATAAGTCCTCAGAAGAGTGTATTACTGAAAATAGCTAAGTCATTCTCAGTTGATCTTAATAACTGGTTTTGAAAAAGACTACTAAAATTATAGAATGATATTTCAGATAGCTAAAGAAATTAAAACAGGTTACCATAGTAACTTTTTTTACTCCTGAAAAATGACATTTAATAGTAGGCACTAAAAATGGATACATTTGGAAAAGGATCATGAATCAGTAATACTGAGATCCGTGTGTGTATATATGTATGCATCTATGTTTGTGTATCCATGTGTATGTATTTGTGTTTGTGCATGTACACATGTGTGAAGAGTTCTTGAAGCATTCTTAATTAACACTTATCAAAAACCATAAACTGCTAAAGCAAAACAAACAAATTTCATTGTCATTCAACTAACTCTGCCTCTTTCTGCCTCTTTCACATTCTGTGAAAGTGGGCAAATTACTTAACCCTGTCTGTTAACATCATAAGAGGGAAAAGGATCCACATGTGCAAAGATGTTTGTTGCAGCTCTTTTTTGGTAGTAAGGAATTGGAAATTAAGTGAATGCCCACCAATTAAGGAGTAGCTGAATAAGTTATAGCTTATGAATGTAATGGAATATTATCATTCTATAAGAAATGATGAGCAGACTAATTTAAGAAAAGCCTGGAAAGACTTACAGTGTCATATACAATATTTTTCTTTCAATTTTATATTTGGAAATGCTCATTTTATTTGGTGTTTGTTAAGTTCAGAATAAAAGTTTTTAATTTAAAAGAAAATAATGATCTTGAACAAATTAGGCTTTAACTTTTCTAGCTTCACAAGACTTATTAAATCTTGAACCACAAAGTCCTAGGCCTGTGTCATATGTTCATATTTCCTCCTCCTCTGAATATATCAGAATTTAAACTAAGTTCTTACTCAACAAATTGAGAGTTCAAATTTTCAAGCCTAATTTTAAAAATTTGAGCCTACAGAGTCAGTGAGGGGTCAAAGGTCCTGCAGGCAGTGTATTTAAGGAACAAATTAGAGCTTCATAGTCATAAACTATTCCACAAAATCAGACTGTACTTTCAAGAAGAATGAAGAACACTGTGTCTGGGATGCCAAGAGTTATTTATTCACAACTCCCACCACTGAACTTTGCCTGAATGGACTCTGGGTTTGTTATTTGTCTGTAGGTTCTGCCAGGCCTTTGCTGTGACCCAAGTTTTTCCAGCACACATGCTGGCATTCCTGAAACTAGTTTTGTCTCTGCAATTGTTTTTCCAGATGCTAGAAATGGGCTCTGTTTTCCTGTTTTAAAGACTTAGAGAGAATGACTTTAAATATAATGTATGAGAGAAGAGCTAGTTAATCAGAGTAGGGAGAAGCACTAATTATATTCTTCCAAGTTCATCCTTTTTTTTATTATTATTATAGCTTTTTATTTACAAGACATATGTAATTTTTCAGCATTGACCTTTGTAAAACCTTCTGTTCCAACTTTTCCCCTCCTTCTCCCTACCCCCTCCCCTAAATGGCAGGTAGACCAATACATATTAAATATATTAAAGTATATGTTAAATGCAACCTGAGAAGAAAAACAAAAATGCAAGCAGTCCATCCTTTTCTAATGTTGGAATGGAAGAGGCGTTAAACTTGGAGTCAAGTTCAAATTCTGACTCTGCCATTTTCCAGGCACGTGATCTTGGGCAAGTCACAATTTAAAAATAAAATAAAATAAAATATTCCAATTCACTAATAATAAGAGAAATGTAAATCAAAACAACCCCAAAGTTTCACTTCACAAGCTCCAAATCAGCAAAAATTACCAAAAGTGAGAATAATTGGTGTTAGAAGTTCAGTATGGGAAGATAGGTACTCTAGTATATTGTTCATGGAGTTGTGAGTCAGTGTAACAATTTTGGAAAACAATCAGGAATTATGCAAATAAAATGACCAAAATATCTATACTCTTTGACACAGAGATTCTATTGTTAGGCACTCATGTCAAGGAAACCACTGATAAGTACACCAAAATGTTTATAGCAGTATTTTTTATGGTAGCAAAGAAGTAGAAACAAAGTAAATGCCTATCAATTATAATAGCATAACACTTTAAACTTTACAATGCTATAGAAATATTATCTCATTTGTTCCTTACAGGGAGATAGGCCCTACCATTATCTCCATTTTACAGATGAGGAAACTGAGACAGAAGTTAAGTGATCTGCCCAGCTAGTCAGCATCTGAGGCAAGAGTTTAAATACAAGATTTCCTTGATTCCAGGGTTCACTGCTTTTAAATGTGAAACAGCTAAACAAATTTTGGTATATTACTATAATGGAATATTTTGATGTAAGAAATCATGATCATAATGAATATAGAGAAGCTTATGTGATCTGACACAGAGCCAAGAAAACAATATTTATAACTACAACAATGTAAATGGAAAGGACAATAACTATAATCAAAAGCTGCAAAATTACAATGAACAAAGATGACCCCAGAGAAGACCTATAAGAAGATACCTTTCCTTATTCCTTTGCAACGGTAGGACAATAATGGGTATGGAACAATGCATGTATTTTCAGACTTTTTTGATGAACTAATTTTTTTTTTCTTTTTTTTTTCTTCTAAAAGTATTTGTATTATGGGATGGTTCTCTGAGAAGGGGTAATGTTAGGAGAAAAACAGGCATGCTATCCCATACTTACAATTAGTGAGAGAAAAGTCATTTCTGCCTTTACTCACCATCTTGGCTCCATCTCCCCTGGAAAATCATTTCTGAAAGTATGGGAGGAATCAGCTGTGGCAGTTAAGAAAAGAGCCAGCTAGTGAGGGAGAACCCAGCTCCTAAAAGCGAACTATTATTTATAGTTTCCCTTCCCTTCTTTGATAGTTCAGGAGAGTGGGGGTGGAGGGATGGAGTGGTGATAAGGAAGAGAATGTTAGAAAAGATCCATATCTTATCATTCCCCTTCATTGACAATAGGAAATGGCACCCAACTTGCCCTGTGAAATATGTCCCACCCAAGAGATAGCAAACCCAAAGAATACAATTGTGGAATCAGGCTGTCAAGAAGATAGGGAGACTGGGATCTGGAGTAGGAACTCTGCTTGGGAAATGACAGAGCTCAGAGCTGAGACTGCAAAGGAATAGCAGGGTCAAGAAGTCCAGTACATCCAGCAGAGATGGATGCCATGAGTAGAAGGGTATCTCAAGAAGGCATGGAGGGAAAGGGGCCTACAGTGTGAGGGTAGAAGTGACCTTGGAAATATGTTCCCTAACAGCATGATTCTATACATGTATAATTTGTGTGTGTCTACATTTTCCACTGGCAATGTATATATCTGTGAGATAGTATGCCTTAGGTTAATATGGGTATGTTTTACTACTACTTTTTATGCTATAGCATTTCAGCAAATCCTTTTGTTTTAATTGTATCAACTGGCTAGTTTTCAAAAGCCGACAATGATTGGAGACTCAGAAGCTAGAGTTTAGAATGGAGTCAGTAAGATCAAATAAGAAGCTCTTCTAATAATTCTGGTTGGCTCTGGTTGAATATTTCTCATCTCTCCAACAATAGACATAAACAACACTCAAAGTAATCTGTAATTCTCTTTTTGTTTCCTTTCCTGCAGTGTTTGAGGCTTCTAAAGCATATCTCCGGAGAAGGCCCCTTCCCCGCCAGGAAGCTAGCAGAAAGGGGAGAGCCCCTGAGGTGTCGGAACCTGTCCCGCCTCATGCTATGTCACTGCTGCAATAAATGTAAGACAGAAACAGAGAAATGAGTGGGGGACGGCCCCTTAACAAGCTTTGGAAGATCCCACCTGCCACTTCGGCTCCCATCTCTCCCTGCTGCTTCCTCAGAATTCAGTGACCACTGAAAGCCCCCAGGACCGCCTGTCTCAGGAAGAGGGAGCCACACAGAACTGTGGGACGAGGATACTTTGAAAGCTCTTTCAAGATGAGGAAACTGAGAAAACAGGATTAAGTGATTTGCTCTTAGTCACACATTTAGTGATTGGCCGTTTCCTTCTCCAGCTCACTTTACAGATGAGGAAACTGAGGAAAACAGGATTAAGTGATTTGCCCTTAGTCACATAGCTAGTAATTGGCCATTTCCTTCTTCAGCTCACTTTACAGATGAGGAAACTGAGGAAAACAGGATTAATTCTATCCACCATTCTATCTACTGCCCTAAGACACATAAATCTTTTGGGGGATCAGATGAGCTAATGTATGGGAAACGCTTTCTAAATTTTAAAGCACGTTTCCATTATGAGTTTTCTTTTTTTTTTTTTTTTTTTTTTTTTATTTTTTTTTTTATTTTTTAATTTTTTATTTAATAATTACATTATATTGACACTCATTTCTGTTCCGATTTTTTTTTTCCCCTCCCTCCCTCCACCCCTCCCCTAGATGGCAAGCAGTCCTTTATATGTTGGATATGTTGCAGTATATCCTAGATACAATATATGTTTGCAGAACCGAACAGTTCTCTTGTTGTGTAGGGAGAATTGGATTCAGAAGGTATAAATAATCCGGGAAGAAAAACAAAAATGCAGATAGTTCACATTCGTTTCCCAGTGTTCTTTCTTTGGGTGTAGCTGCTTTTGTCCGTCATTTATCAATTGAAACTCAGGTCTCTTTGTCAAAGAAATCCACTTCCATCAAAATATGTCCTCATACAATATCGTTGTCGAAGTGTATAATGATCTCCTGGTTCTGCTCATTTCACTTAGCATCAGTTCATGTAGGTCTCTCCAAGCCTCTCTGTATTCATCCTGCTGGTCATTTCTTACAGAACAATAATATTCCATAACATTCATATACCACAATTTACCCAGCCATTCTCCAATTGATGGGCATCCATTCATTTTCCAGTTTCTAGCCACTACAAACAGGGCTGCTACAAACATTTTGGCACATACAGGTCCCTTTCCCTTCTTTAGTATTTCTTTGGGATATAAGCCCAATAGAAACACTGCTGGATCAAAGGATATGCACATTTTGATAATTTTTTGGGCATAATTCCAGATTGCTCTCCAGAATGGTTGGATTCGTTCACAACTCCACCAACAATGCATTAGTGTCCCAGTTTTCCCGCATCCCCTCCAACATTCATCATTATTTTTTCCTGTCATCTTAGCCAATCTGACAGGTGTGTAGTGGTATCTCAGAGTTGTCTTAATTTGCATTTCTCTGATCAATAATGATTTGGAACACTCTTTCATATGAGTGGTAATAGTTTCAATCTCATCCTCTGAAAATTGTCTGTTCATATCCTTTGACCATTTATCAATTGGAGAATGGCTTGATTTCTTATAAATTTGAGTCAGTTCTCTATATATTTTGGAAATGAGGCCTTTATCAGAACCTTTAACTGTGAAAATGTTTTCCCAGTTTGTTGCTTCCCTTCTAATCTTGTTTGCATTAGTTTTATTTGTACAAAGGCTTTTTAATTTGATGTAATCGAAATTTTCTATTCTGTGATCAGTAATGGTCTCTAGTTCATCTTTGGTCACAAATTTCTTTCTCCTCCACAAGTCTGAGAGATAAACTATTCTATGTTCCTCTAATTTATTTATAATCTCGTTCTTTATGCCTAGGTCATAGACCCATTTTGATCTTATCTTGGTATATGGTGTTAAGTGTGGGTCCATGCCTAATTTCTGCCATACTAATTTCCAATTATCCCAGCAGTTTTTATCAAATAATGAATTCTTTTCCCAGAAGTTAGGGGCTTTGGGTTTGTCAAACACTAGATTGCTATAATTGACTATTCTGTCTTGTGAGCCTAGCCTTTTCCACTGATCCACTAATCTATTTCTTAGCCAATACCAAATGGTTTTGGTGACTGCTGCTTTATAATATAGTTTTAGATCAGGTACAGCTAGGCCACCTTCATTTGATTTTTTTTTCATTAATTCCCTTGAGATTCTCGACTTTTTATTGTTCCATATGAATTTTGTTGTTATTTTTTCTAGATCAATAACATATTTTCTTGGAAGTCTGATTGGTATAGCACTAAATAAATAGATTAGTTTAGGGAGTATTGTCATCTTTATTATGTTCGCTCGGCCAATCCAAGAGCACTTAATATTTTTCCAATTATTTAAGTCTGATTTTATTTGTGTGGAGACTTTTTTATAATTTTGCTCATATAATTCCTGACTTTCCTTTGGTAGATAGATTCCCAAATATTTTATGGTATCAACAGTTATTCTGAATGGAATTTCTCTTTGTATCTCTTGCTGTTGGGTTTTGTTGGTGATGTATAAAAATGCTGAGGATTTATGGGGATTTATTTTGTAGCCAGCTACTTTGCTAAAATTATGAATTATTTCCAATAGCTTTTTGGTAGAATCTCTGGGGTTCTCTAGGTATACCATCATATCATCTGTAAAGAGTGATAGTTTGGTTTCCTCATTGCCTACTCTAATTCCTTTTATATCTTTCTCGACTCTTATTGCCGAGGCTAGTGTTTCTAGTACGATATTAAATAATAATGGTGATAGTGGGCAACCTTGCTTCACTCCAGATCTTACTGGGAAAGGTTCCAGTTTTTCCCCATTGCATATGATGCTTACTGATGGTTTTAAATATATGCTCTTGACTATTTTAAGGAAAAGTCCATTTATTCCTATGCTCTCAAGTGTTTTTATTAGGAATGGATGTTGGATTTTATCAAATGCTTTTTCTGCATCTATTGAGATGATCATGTGGTTTTTGTTTGTTTGGTTATTGATATAGTCAATTATGCTAATAGTTTTCCTAATATTGAACCAGCCCTGCATTCCTGGTATAAATCCTACTTGGTCATAGTGTATTATCCTGGTGACAATTTTCTGTAATCTTTTTGCTAATATTTTATTTAAGATTTTAGCATCAATATTCATTAGGGAGATTGGTCTGTAATTTTCTTTCTCTGTTTTCAGCCTACCTGGTTTAGGTATCAGTACCATATCTGTGTCATAAAAGGAGTTTGGTAGGACTCCTTCAATCCCTATTTTTTCAAATAGTTTATATAACATTGGAGTTAATTGTTCTTTAAATGTTTGGTAGAATTCACATGTAAATCCATCTGGTCCTGGGGATTTTTTCTTAGGGAGTTGATTGATAGTTTGTTCTATTTCTTTTTCTGAGATGGGACTGTTTAGGATATTTACTTCTTCCTCTGTTAGTTTGGGCAAGCTGTATTTTTGGAGGTATTTTTCTATTTCATTTAAGTTGTCGAATTTATTGGCATAAAGTTGGGCAAAGTAACTCCTAATTATTGCTCTAATTTCCTCTTCGTTAGTGGTGAGTTCTCCCTTTTCATTTTTAAGACTAACAATTTGATTTTCCTCTTTCCTTTTTTTAATCAGATTTACTAAGGGTTTGTCTATTTTGTTGGTTTTTTCATAGAACCAACTCTTAGTTTTATTAATCAATTCAATAGTTTTTTTACTTTCAATTTTATTGATCTCACCTTTTACTTTTAGAATTTCAAGTTTAGTGTTTGACTGGGGGTTTTTAATTTGTTCCTTTTCTAGCATTTTTAATTGCAAACCCAATTCATTGACCTTCTCTTTCTCTATTTTATACAAATAGGCCTCTAGAGATATGAAATTTCCCCTTATTACCGCTTTGGCTGCATCCCATACATTTTGGTATGATGTCTCATTATTATCGTTTTCTTGGGTGAAGTTATTAATTATGTCTATGATTTGCTGTTTTACCCAATTATTCTTTAGTATGAGATTATTTAGTTTCCAATTATTTTTTGGTCTACTTCCCCCTGCTTTTTTGTTGAATGTAATTTTCATTGCATCGTGGTCTGAAAAGGATGCATTTACTATTTCTGCCTTACTACATTTGAGTTTGAGGTTTTTATGTCCTAATATATGGTCAATTTTTGTATAGGTTCCATGAACTGCTGAAAAGAAAGTGTATTCCTTTCTGTCTCCATTACATTTTCTCCAGAGATCTATCATATCTAGCTTTTCTAGTATTCTGTTTACCTCTTTGACTTCTTTCTTATTTATTTTCTGGTTTGATTTATCTAATTCTGAGAGTGCAAGGTTAAGATCTCCCACTATTATAGTTTTACTGTCTATTTCTTCTTGCAGCTCTCTTAGTTTCTCTTTTAAGAATTTAGATGCTACCCCACTTGGTGCATATATGTTTAATATAGATAGTGCTTCATTATCCATGCTACCCTTTAGCAAGATATAGTGTCCTTCCTTATCTCTTTTAATTAGGTCAATTTTTGCTTTAGCTTGATCTGAGATCAGGATGGCTACCCCTGCTTTTTTGACTTCACCTGAAGCATAGTAGATTTTGCTCCAACCTTTTACCTTTAACCTGCATGTATCTCCCCGCTTCAGGTGTGTTTCCTGTAAACAACATATTGTAGGATTCTGGCTTTTAATCCATTCTGCTAACCGCTTCCTCTTTATGGGGGAGTTTACCCCGTTCACATTTATGGTTAGAATGACCAATTCTGTATTACTTGCCATCTTGTTAACCCCGGTTTATGCTTTCCTCCCTTCTTTCCCCTTTCCCCCCCTTCCAAGTATTAAGCTTGTGAGCACCCTTGCTTCTCACAGCCCTCCCTTTTTAGTGTCCCTCCCCCCGCCTTAGAGTTCCTCCCCCTATCTTACCCCTTTCCCTCCCAGTTCCCGTATTCCCTTCCACTTAGCTTATTCCTTCCCTTTCCACTTTTCCCTTCTCACTTTTCAATGAGATGGGAGAAGTTTCACCATAGATTGAATATGTCAAGATTTTTCACTTAAAGCCAATTCTGAAGGCAGTAAGATACCCACTATATTCATCCCCCTCCATTCTTTCTCTCAGATATAATAGGTTTCCTATGCCTCTTCATGAGATGTACTACCCCCACTTTACCCTTTTTCTGGTACAATGTCCTTTCCACATCAATTTCTAGAACAAGGTATACATGTATTCTTTATACATCTATATAGTCAAAATATAGTTCCCAAGATTAATCTTTACCTTTTTAGATTTCTCTTGAGTTCTATATTTGTAGATCAAACTTTTTGTTAAGTTCTGGTTTTTTCATCAGAAATAGATGAAATTCGCTTACTTCGTTGAATGTCCATCTTCTTCCCTGGAAAAAGATGCTCATTCTCGCTGGGTAAGTTATTTTTGGTTGCATACCAAGTTCCTTAGCCTTTCGGAATATCATATTCCAGGCCCTTCGATCTTTTAATGTGGATGCTGCCAGATCCTGGGTGATCCTTATTGTGGCTCCTTGATACTTGAATTGGGTTTTTCTAGCCGCTTGCAATATTTTTTCTTTCATCTGAGGGTTCTGGCATTTGGCCACTATATTCCTTGGTGTTTTGATTTTAGGATCCCTTTCAGTGGGTGATCGATGAATCCTTTCAATGTTTATTTTTTCCTCTGTTCCTATGACTTCTGGGCAGTTCTCTTTGATAATTTCCTGGAAGACAATGTCCAGGCTCTTTTTTTCATCATGTTTTTCTGGGAGTCCAATGATTCTCAGATTGTCTCTCCTGGATCTGTTTTCCAGGTCTGTTGTCTTCCCCAGAAGGTATTTCACATTTTTCTCCATTGTTTGATTTTTTTGGATTTGCTTGACTGATTCTTCTTGTCTCCTCGAGTCATTCAATTCCACTTGTTCAATTCTGATTTTCAGTGAAGTATTCTCTTCACTCACTTTTTTAAAATCTTTCTCTAATTGTCCAATTGAGTTCTTTTGTTCTGTGGAATTTTTTTCCATTTCGCCAGTTTTGTTTTTTAGAGAGCTGTTTTCTGTTTCCAGTTCACTAATCCTATTTTTCAAGGATTTTACTTCTTTATCCACTCTCTCTTTAACTGACTTCTCCAGGCTCTTTTGCCAAGCCTCCCTCTCCTTTTCCCAAGCCTCACTCTGCTTTCCCCATTTTTCTTCTAGCTCCCTTGTGAGAGCCTTTTTAATCACTTCTATGAGGTTCATCTGTGCTGAGGAACAGACAATCTCCTCCTTTGGGGATTCACCTGGGGACTGCCTGTTTTTAGTCTCCTCAGGATTTAGAGTCTGCTCTCTATCTGTGTAGAAGCTGTCAAGGGTTAAAGTCCTCTTCAGCTTCTTGCTCATTCTGTCTATTAATCAGAGACAAACTACTAAAGAAAAACAGAAAAAACTGGAGTCTTTCTTTGTGGGGGGGGCTGGGTGTGTTATCGAGCTTCCTCTACAGACTGCAGGGGGCAGCAGTGAGGCACTAGCAGGACTGTGCTGCGCCTGCGCTCTGAGATCCCAGAGCGTGCTGAGTCACTGAGGGGGGGAAGGGGGGGGGCGGCCAGGTCCTGAGAGACTCCAGCTGTTTGCGGTTGTGTTCTTCAGCCCCGGTGTTTTTAGCTTCTCTGCTGGGCTGTTGACTTGCTGCAGGTTCCAAACCTGTAGCGAAGCTCTCCCCGCAGAGACGGCTACGATCACTCCCCACCCCCTCTCAGCTCTGCTCCCGTGCTCTCACTGCCGCTGCCCTCAGCCTGCGCCCGATCTAAAACCGCCCCAGCCCTCCAGTAAAGACAGACCTTTCTTGGCGGATCTCAAGGATGGCTTCTCTTGGTAACTATTTGTGGGTTTTTTTCAGTCAAGCATTGATTCAGAGGCTTGTAATGAAGTGGATAGTGAGAGAAAGCGCGGAGCTTATGCAACTGTGAGCCTCCTCTCCGCCATCTTAACCGGAAGTCTCATTATGAGTTTTCAAGAAGCTTACACAACACAGTGATAGGATGTAAACTGAAAAGCACCATTATGCTTTTTAAATCTTTGTATCTTCAGATATGGCCTCCAGGTAGTGGGGTACAATGGCTAGGGAGCCAGACTTGAAGACCAAGATCTGGTTTCAGATTCCAAGACTTGGGGTAAACATCATTCCCCCCAACTCACTAACAGGTTTGAGACTAGTCAGTTACCTTCAGACTGCTTTAGCCCTTCTGCCAAGACTATTTTTACCATGGTGTGGGCCCCACACATGCAACAGCTTCTTGGAGCCAAACTGGATGCAGGTAGACATCAAAGATGGATGAGCAGCAAGCTCTGGCAGCAGATGTGCTGGGGCTTCCTGAATATCCCAAAATCCCCTTCCTCAAATAAGGAGGGATTCATTAGCATTTTTATACATCCCCGACAAAGTCCGACAGCAAGAGACACAAAGAAAAATTACAATCAACATAACTGTCGATAGCATAAAATACTTGGGAGTCTATCTGCCAAGGGAAAGTCAGGAAATATATGAACACAACTACAAAACACTTTCCACACAAATAAAGTCAGATCTGAACAACTGGGAAAAAGCAAGTGTTTATGGGTAGGATGAGCTAATATAATAAAAATGATAATACTACCTAAAGTAATCTACTTATTTAGTGCCATACCAATCAAACTCCCAAGAAATGATTTTACAGAGCTAGAAAAAATAATAAAGTTCATCTGGAAGAACAAAAGGTCAAGAATTTCAAGAGAATTAAGGGAAAAATGCCAATGAAGGTGGCCTAGCTGTAACAGACCTAAAACTATATTATAAAGCATTGGTCATCAAAACCATATGGTACTGGTTAAGAAAATAGTCAATCAGTCATTAGGTTATCATTTGATAACCTAAGTGATAGGTTAGGTTCACAGGGCAAAAGAGTCAAGGACTATATAATCTAGTGTTTGACAAGAACTCACTGTTTGATAAAAACTGCTGGGAAAATTGGAGACTAGTATAGCAGAAATTAGGCATTGACCCACACCTAACACCGTATACCAAGATAAGGTCAAAATGGGTCCATGACCTAGGCATAAAGAATGAGATTATAAATAAATTGAAAGAGCATAGGATAGTTTACCTCTCAGACCTGTCGGGGAGGAAGGAATTTGTGGCCAAGGAACTAGAGATCATTGTTGATCACAAAATAGATCATTTTGATTATATCAAGTTTAAAAGTTTTTGCACAAACAAAATTAATGCAGACAAGATTAGAAGGGAAGCAATAAATTGGGAAAACATTTTTGCATTCAAGAGTTCTGATAAAGGCTTCATTTCTAAAATATATAGGGTTGATCCAAATTTATAAGAAATCAAGCCATTCTCCCATTGATAAATGGTCAAAGGATATGAAGAGACAATTTTCAGATGGAGAAATTGAAACCATCTCTAATCATATGAAAGGATACTCTAAATCATTATTGATCAGAGAAATGCAAATTAAGACAACTCTGATATACCACTACCCACTGCTCAGATTGGCTAAGATGACAGGAAAAGATAATGGCAAATGTTGGAGGGAATGTGGAAAAACGGGGACACTGATACATTGTTGGTGGAACTGAATGAATCCAACCGTTCTGGAGAGCAATTTGGAACTGTGTTCAAATGGCTATCAAAATGTGCATCCCTCTAACCCAGCAGTGTTACTAGTGGGCCTGTATCCCAAAGAGATCTTAAAGGAGGCAAAGGGACCCACGTGTGCCAAAATGTTTGAGGCAGCCCTGTTTGTAGTGGCCAGAAGCTGGAAACTGAGCAGTTGCCCCCCGATTGGAGAATGGCTGAATAAATAGTGGTATGTGAATGTTATGGAATATTATTGTTGTGTAAGAAATGCCCAGAAGAATGATTTCAGAGAGGCCTGGAGAGACTTATAGGAACTGATGCTGAGTGAAGTGAGCAGAACCAGGAGATCATTATACACGGCAACAGCAAGATTATATGATCAATTCGATGGATGTGGCTCTCTTCAACAATGAGATGATTCAGACCATTTCCAATCATCAAAAGTCATCAAAAGAGTCATCTAAAGGGTCAGCTAGGGGGCGCAGTGGATAGAGTGCCAGCCCTGAAGTCAGGAGGACCCGAGTTCAAATGTGACCTCAGACACTGAACACTTCCTACCTGTGTGACCCTGGGCAAGTCACTTAACCCTAATTGCCTCAGGGGAAAAAAAAAAATGGAGCCACCTACACCCAGAGAGAGGACGGTGGAAACTGAGTGTGATTCACAACATAGCATTCTCTTATTATTTGCTTGCATTTTATTTTCATCATTTTCTTTTCTAGTTTGTTTTTCTTGTACAAGATAATTGTATAAATATGTGTGCATATATTGGATTTAACGTATATTTCTGCCATGTTTAACATATATTGGAGTACTTGCCATCTAGGGGAGGGGGGTGGGAGAAAGCGGGGGGAGACTGGAACACAAGGTTTTGCAAGGGCTAAGATTGCAGAATTACCTATGCATGTTTTGAAAAATAAAAAGCTTTCATAAAAAAAAAAATAAAAATAAAGTATATCTCCTTTAATTCCATCAAATTTTTTGTGTCATTGTTATGGTATTACCTGGGTTTTATGAATAACCTTGTCCTAGGATTTTACATTATAAAGTCAATACAAAAAATAAATCAAACTCCCTTCTCAAATCAAAGATCATTTGAGAGCAGCCAGGTGTTGGTGAACAGCATCACTATTAGACTTTTTTTTTTTTTTGACACTGCTTGCTCAGTAATTCTAACCCTTAAATGGAATTGCTTGCTATGCTTAATGTCTGCCTTCATAAAAGGATTGATAATACACAGCTGCTGCTGCAGCTTCCAGCAAATCTTAATTGATTTCATCCAAGAGGAGGGCATGCTTAATATTTTTAAAAGTACACGATTTCTCTGCGCAGCAGAATCAAAGGAAATGATGAAGATGGAAAGAAACTGATAAAATGAAGTCAAAACCAAAACACTTTCTTCAATTTCCTCAGAAAACAAATAGACATTGCCAAAATGCCAGTGGAACAAAATTATCACACATGGATAATACACTTAATAGTTTACAGAGTGATTTGATCACATTTGATCCTCCCAACAGTCTTGTGAGATAGAAAGGGATAGAGCCTGTGATTTCATTGGTATAGAGAACTCCTAGATAGGAATGCAGATTGGTACCTTCTTAACAATGGGGTCTTAGCAAGCCTGTTGAAGTACTAAGAGGTTAAATAAGGACACATGTACAGACAGATCCTTAGCCATTTGGCCTTTAATCAGTGACAAAAAAGAAAGTTAATTCCATCAAAGAGCTTATATCTTATTAGGGGAAACAGCTAGTTATATACAAGTTACATAAAAAGCTTATACCAGATGATGATAAGGTTCTGGCAGGTGAAGGAGCCCAGGAAATGCTTCTTGCAAAAAGTGGCACTTGGGCTGAATCTTGAAAAAAGCCAGGGAGCACAAGAGGCAGAGGTGAAGAAGAAGGGCTTCATCAAAATTTTACCTAGACAAAATGGAAGTAATCTCTTAGCAGTCTAATATCAATCCAACAGCTGGTTTGTCTGTTTTGTAAAGAAGTAATTTTACTTGTAGAAATTCCTTTCCCATTACACCAACAACTGGAGAGAGAGTCATATAAACACATCATTAAAAGCAAAAAACAAGTAATATTTGGTTGTCTGTCATCCTTTTCTTGTTCCCTAACTACTTTTTTGCCATCTCCAAAGCTGCGATTCCAAATCTCTTCTTTCAAAACTCCCACACCTTCCCCTCATTAGCCCTCTCAGCAAAATTCTTACTCTCATACTTCAGTGAAAAAAATAAAGTGTTCTCCATGAGCTTTCTCTTCTCTCTCACTACATCTTAAAATTCTTTGTCTTTATTCCCCATATTCTTCTCCTCTTCAATCCCTGATGAAGAGATAGCCCTTCTCTCCAAGGATAACCCTCTGCTTATTATACATTTAACCCTATCCCTCCCTTCACCTTCAAAGAGATTATTACCACAACTATTACTCACTTTTAACTTCAATCTCTTTCTATCTATTGGCTCATTCTCTACTGCCTACACAGGCAGATTTCCTACATCCTTAAAACAAACAAACAAACAAACAAAAAACCCAAATCTTCATTTGTCCTTACTGTCTCCTCAAGCAATAATTTTGTATCTTTCATAGCCACACCCCTAGAATATCTATGATCATTGCCTCTACTTTCTCTCTCCTTACCAACTTTTAAAAATCATTATCACCATCATTTTATCCTTATATTTTTCAGCAGAGTTGAGAAAAACAAATCCTCACATAAGATGCTATGTTATTATTATTACTATTATCAACATTATTGAGAAACAGCATGATATAAATGGTAGGTAGAAAGGTAGGATTAAAACCAGCAAGACCAAGGTTCAAATGAGCTAGACAACTTTCTTTTTTATTATTATTGTCTCCTTTTTAAAAAAAATTATTATACATATATATTAATTTTTTAAATATTCATTTCTTTATCAATATTGTTGAAAAAGAAAAATCAGACAAAAGGGAAAAACCATGAAAAAAAAAAACAGAAGAAAAAGGGGGAAAAAAGTGAACTTCTCACCTACTTTTAACCCTGGACAATCTGGCTTCAACCTCATTTCAACTGAAACTCATCTCTCCAAACTTTTAATTAATAAATTGCCTCTCCTCAGTTGATTTAGCTGTAGCAAGACACTACTCACCACCCTATCTTCCTGAATATTCTCTCCTCCCTGGATTTTAATGATATTGTTTCCTTTGCTCAATCATCATTCGTTTCTCTTATATCAGGAGGTATATCCAAAAGTTAGGTAGCAGATGTCAATCCATAATCTTCTCCCAAATCAAATTCCATAGGTTCCATTATCTATACTTAGATAACTTGCCAATCCAGCCCAATTCTCTCACCTGAATTCCAATAAAACATCACCAATTGCCTATTGGAGATTTCAAACTATATGTCCCAGAGATATTTCAAACTCAATTTATCCAAAATAGAATTAATCTTTTGCCAAAAACCAACCCTTTTCCCAAACCTCCCTATTTCTTTTAATGGCACTATTTTGCTTCCTATCCCTCAGGTTCTGGTCTGGGGAGTCATCTTTAATTCTTCAGCTCTCCATCCCCATTTCTGTTCCCATATTCCTTCGATTGCCATGTCTTGCTAATTTTACCTACACATCTTTCATACACATCTCCTTTTCCTTTTTATTACTTTATAAAAATAGCACTTTGTTTTTTCCAGTTATGTAAAGACAATCTTTAACATTCATTTTTATAAAATTGTGAGTTTCAAATTTTTCTTTCTCCTTTCAGCTTTCCTTCCCTAAAACAGTAAGCAATTTAATATCGATTATATATGTACAAGACATATAAAACATATTAGTCATGTGAAAGAAGAAACAGAACAAAAGGGCAAAACCACACACACACACAGAGAAGTGAAAATAGGATGCTTTGATCTGCATTCGGACTTCATCAGTTCTTTCTCTGTATATAGATAGCATTTTTCATCACGAATCTTTTGGAATTGTCTTGGTTCACCTCTTTTTCTTCATTCACAGATCTACCATCTTAGTTTAGACCTTCATCTGTTCCTTCTCCCTTGAACAACTGGTCTTTCTGACTTAACTCTTTCTCACAACCAATACATCCTCCACCCAACTATTAAAGCAATATATTCCTTAAGCTTAGTCTGACTTTGCTGCTCTCCAGATCAAGAAGTTCCAAAGGGTTCCTCTTACCTCTGGGATAAAATACAAACACTTCTATCTTTTAAAACCCTTCACAATCTTTTCTAAGCTTTGCCCTCATTACTCCTTTTCACCAACTTTATAGTCCAACCAAATTGATTTTCCTCACAGATTCCATAGTGATTCCTGTAACACCCTCTCTTCTCTGCCTCCAAATCCTTAGCTTGCTTCAAAGTTTTCCTAGTATCCCTATCATCAAGAATTACTTTGTATTTACTTTGCATACATTTAATTGCTTATACCCAAACACAGTAAGCACCTTGAGAGTAGAGATCTGTGTCTAGCATAAGCACACAGTAGTAATAAATGCTTATTGTTTTCCTTTAGGAAGTAGTGGCAGAAAAGGCATATGCATGATGGCAGAGTATTTCATAAGCATTTTCATTTGCCAAGAAACATACTTAAGTAGGCAATCAACATTATTCCCATTTGATAAGGGAACCATGACCCAAAGTAGAATCTGCCTTATTTATGCAGTCACTCAGTGGCAGAATTCAGCATGTCTCATGCTTTACTTAGATTACAAAACTGCCCTGCCTCCATAATACTGTGGACTAAAAGGTTCTCTATAGTCTCATCTTAAACATCAAAATGCCCCAACTACAGAAAGAAAACTGCTAATGTTTCCCTTTTTTATCAGCTAAGTAACCAAAAGCATATTTACCTTTTAGTTAAAAGTCAATTTTGTTCTAACCACTTTGTGGTTCATAAATTTAAGTTTAAGTTTTAGTATCATTATTTGGATCAGTTCTTCTTCTCACCAAACAATTAAATTATCAGCAATGACCTTTAAAATGAAAGAAGAGAAAATATTAACTCTTACAATGTGCAAAGATTTTACATATAGTCATTAAGTCAATTAATTAATTATACTATATTAAGATCTTAGGATAGAAAGGTAAAAGTTAAACAGTTTCTACTCTCAAGGAGATTACATGTTAATGAGTAAGTGAACACCATGATTGTAAGATATGCTACTGGCCTCCTGATAGATGATGGACTCAAGATGAAGAATAAGGAATACATCTTTGGATACAATTCAATGTGGGAATTTGTTTTACTTGAGTATGCAAATTTGTTGGTTTTCTTTTCAACAGGAGGAAAAAGGAGAAAAATACTTATTAAATGAAAAAGTTTAATTTTTTTTTAAATAAACATAAAATAACTTTAAAAGGGAAGCCACTGGCATTTGGAGGAGTGACCCCTTAGAGAAGGTATTCCCTGAACTGAATCTTGGAGGAAACTAGGAATTTCAAAAATGCAATTGAGGAGGAAGAGCAGTCCAGGCATGGAGGACAGATAACTAAAATAAAATTTTAAAGTTTTAAAGTCCATTTATAGAAGATGGAGAGCAAGCAGATCAGACTGTGTTGTATACAGTGAAGAACAGTGAGTAAAAATAGGGGAAAGGCAGGAAGGGGTCAGTTTGTAAAGATCAATAAAAGCCAAAGAAATTTCTATTTAATCCCAAAGGTAACTAGGAAGGCACTGGAATTTGGGGACAGCAATGCTCATACCATTATGCTCACACCATAGGGAAATCACTTTGGTGGCTCCATGGAAGGTGGACTAAAGTGAGAAAATGCACAAGGAAGAAAAATAAATTATCTTCTGTGACAAATCATCCAGGGAAAATGATGAGTCTGAACCAGAATAGTGGTTATATGAATGCAAAAGGGAAGCAACAAGATCTGGAAAATGACTAAATAATATCTACCTGTGTTGAGAGTTTGAAAAACTGGGTGATTGGAAGAAATGTGGGAATAAGAGGGAACTTCAGAAGACAGAGATTAGGGGAAAATATTCTGTTCAATTCTGGATATGTTAGGTTTGAGATGCCTATAGGAATTATGGTTTGAAATGCCCAAAAGGCAGATGATGATGTGGGACTGGAGATCAAGAAAAACCAGAATTTTATATAAGTGTTCATGAAGATGTATGCACGTGTGTTATATATGTACGCATGTATATTATGTGCATAAGTATGCATGCATAGGGAAATTATCTGCTTTGCAATTTATACTTAATCATGCAACTTCATTTATTTCTACAATTTAAAAAAAATTTAAATATGATACTTTTCATATTTATATATGTTTATATTTTTATATACATATATAAAAATATATCCAGGACAGATATGATTTGCTTTTGACAATTGAATAATTATATCTAGGTAGTAAGAAGCTTCCAGAATTACAGAGGATTTCCCATCTATCACAGATTTAATTTTGACACACTTTTCTTTCCTGCTCTACGCTGCTCCCCTTAGAAGCCAGTTAGCAATGATAATGGAGTTTCTAGGAGTACCTTTTTTTTCCCTTCAAGAAAATGCAGTATAAACATAAGTAGTAGATTATATGACCTGGATCTTCACCTCACATCCACTACTTACTAGCTATTAAACCATAAGTAAGTCACTTAACCAGTGCATATTTTCTTATCCATAAAATGTAGATAAGCATTACCTGTTTGATTTACCTCTCAGAGTTATAAAGAGGATCAAATCTCATTTATGAAAGCAGTTTGTAAGCATTAAAGAACTAGAGAATTCCCTCCACTAAGAGGGTTGGATTTATTTTAAGTCCTGGCAAAGTCCCTAAGGCATAGACATTAAGAGTTATATAAAATTACAAAGTCTAAGAAGTAGAATTTAAACCAGACCATCATCTATATATCTATATCTATCTATCTATATACATATATAAAGTTTTTTATTGTGCATAATTTTCAACATTCATCCTTGCAAAACCTTGTGTTCCAAATTTTTTTTCCCTTTTTCCTTCCACCCTCTCCCCTAGACAGCAAGCAACCCATTATGCCAAACACGTGCAATTCTCCTATATATATTTCCACAATTATCATGCTATACAAGAAAAATTAGATCAAAAAGAAAAAAATGAGAAAAAATGCAAGCCAACAACAACAAAAAAGATGAAAATACTTTGTTGTGATTCATATTCAATTCCCACAGTCCTCTCTTTGGGCGCAAATAACTCTTTTCATCATAAGACCATTGGAACTTGCCTAAATAACCTCCCTATTGAAAAGAGTCACATCCATCAGAATTGATCATCATATAATCTTGTTGTTGCTGTGTACAATGATCTTCTGGTTCTGCTCATTTCACTCAGCATCAGTTCATATAGGTCTCTCCAGACCTTTCTGAAATCATCCTGCTGGTCATTTCTTACAGAACAATAATATTCCATAATATTCATATACCACAACTTACTCAGCTATTCTCCATCTGATGGGCATCCACAAAAAGGGCTGCTACAAACATTTTTGCACATGTGGGTCCTTTTCCCTCCTTTAAGATCTCTTTGGGGTATAAGCCCAGAAGTAACACTGCTGGATCAAAGGGTATGCCCAGCTTGATAACTTTTTGGGCATAATTCCAGATTGCTCTCCAGAATGGTTGGATCCGTTCACAATTCCACCAACAATATATCAGTGTCCCAGTTTTCCTGCATCCCCTCCAACATTCATCATCTTTTCCTGTCATCTTAGCCAATCTGACAGGTGTGTAGTGGTATCTCAGAGCTGTCCTAATTTTCATTTCTCTAATCAACAATGATTTAAAGCATGCCCTCATATAACCAGAAATGTAAACCAGGCCTTCTTGACTCAAAGTCTCATCACTTTCTATCCACTACTCCCAAGGTGCCTCTTGGGCATTCCTTATGAGTTCAGAATAACACATTATTATAAATAAATAAGAAATATCTTCAGATTTATTTTGTATGATATATAGAGCAACTGGGTAAAACATCAGCCCTTATATCATAAGATCATATAACTATAGTTGGACAGTACCTCAAAGACAATTTAATCGAACATCTTTATTTTAAAAACAAACTGAAACCCAAAGAGGTTAGGTGCCTGAGCCAAGGTGACACAGGTAGTAAATGTCAAAGGCAGAAGCACCTTTCCTCAAATACCACTGCTTTCCCCCATCTACTCTGCTGCATCTTTTATTCATCATAACTCACTGAATGAACTTAATCCTGATCTTTGCTTAACAAACTAATTAGATTTTGTAAAGAGGAAATATCTTAGTTTCCATTGGTGAAAAAAATATATGGAGTTTTCTTAAACCTGAAAAACGGAAAGTATGTTCCAAACAGGGTGCTAAGGAAAAGGAGCTTCCTGTGGGAAAACTTCTTTTACTGGCTTGGAATTTTAAGTGTGATTACTCAATGGAATAGACTAGATATAAAACATATAGAAACAAAACTAGAGGTGTAGTGTTTGATAAATTCATACCTTTCAATCTCTCTCCCTCCCATTCTTGAAGTGAGGGCACTTTATGAGATAAAAGCTGTTGGGAAAACTGGAAAGCTGTCTAGCAGAAGTTAGGTACAAATCAATACTTCATACAATATACCAAGATAAGTTCTATATAGAAACATAACTTACATATGAAAATTTACATCATAAATAAGAGAAGCAGGAAAGAAAATGCCCTTCACAACTGGGGAAAAGGAAGTTTGTGACCAAATAAGGGATAGATAGAATTATAGATTATTAAAATGAGCCTTTTTTGATGGCTGGCAAAGCAGCAGAAATACTTAAAAGTCAAATTCTAAACTGAGGAATTTAATGACTAGTCTAAGGAAAAAGATGAGAATTTGATGTTTGAACCAGAAATTGTAGAGTAGATTTCCATATTTATAACTCTGTGTGTGTGTGTGTGTGTGTGTGTGTGTGTGTGTGTGTGTGTATGTATGTAAAATGCTCTAAATCACTATTAATTTAGACTGGAACACTGATACATTGTTGGTGGAACTGTGAACGGATCCAACCACTCTGGAGAGCAATTTGGAACTATGCCCAAAGGATTATCAAACTGTGCATATCCTTTAATCCATTAGTGCATCTACTGGGCCTGTGTCCCAAGCAGATCATTAAAAAGGGAAAAGGACTCACAAGTGCAAAAATGTTTGTGGCAGCCCTGTTTGTAGTGGCAAGGAACTGGAAACTGAATGGATGCCCATCAATTGGAAAATGGCTGAATAAACTATGGTATATGAGTGTAATGGAATATTATTGTTGTGTAAGAAATGATCAGCAGGATGACTTCAGAAGTCTGGGAAGATTTACATGAACCAATGCTAAATTAAGTGAGTAGAACCAAGAGAACACAGTACACAACAACAAGATTGTGTAATAATCAAGTGGGACAGACTTGACTCTTTTCAACAATGAGGTGATTCAAGGTAATTCCAATAGACTTGCTATGGAAAGAGCTATCTGGATCAAGAAAGACGACTATGGGGACTAAATGTGGATCAAAGCATAGTATTTTCACCTTTTTTTAGTTTCATTGCAGTTTGTGTGCTTGTTGCTTTTTTCTTTCTTTTTCTTCCCTTTTTATTTGATGTTTCTTGTATAGCATGAAGAATATGGAAATATGATTATAAGAATTACACATTTAACCTGCAGTAGATTGTTTGTTAGGGCAGGGAGAAGATTAGGGAGGAACAAAAATTTGGAACACAAGCTTTTGCAAAGAGAATGTTGAAAACTATCTTTACATGTATTTGGAAAAATTAAAAAGCTATTGTAGAGAGCCACACACAGTGGGGGAACTCTGGGTGAGGTATAAGATCCTTTAGCCCAGAAGGAACCTACTAACAATGTCTGGTTTGGCTCCCCACCTCCCTAAAGACTCTCCACTTTCTGAGAAGTGAGGTGGAGGGGGGGAGGCGGTGACCACCTGGGTTGCAATTGAAGCAGAGTGATACCATATGGCAAAGAGACATCTACATACCATAGCAAGTTGTTTATGTGGTTCCATGTGGGCAGAATATACTTAGTGCATGCCCATTATTGTTTTGGTTACATTAAGGATATTAGGGTATAAAAAAGGGAAAGAAGTAGGAATAAATGGAGTCTCGCCTCATCACTTCTCTACTAGCAAAGAAACATAATTTAGGTTTTCCATAAATAAAACCTTTAGTTACAGGTACCCCAAAACAAATTGAGCTATCTTGAGAAGCACTGGGTTACCCAGTGGTAACCTCACTGGAGGTCCTCAAACATAGGCTTGTCAAGTACCTTATAATGAGAATTTTTAGGTATGGATTGAACTAGAGGGGGACATGGTAATTCCCAACTTTTAAACTGATTCTGTGCCTGGATTCTGCTTACTGATTTACCATTCATGAGATGAAAGAATAAACTTACTGTAGGCACTTCTGAGATAAGGAACAAAGGAAAAGTCCATAGAAACTTTGCTTTTTTTTTTTTTTTTTAATCTTTCTATCTAATAAATGGATTGTCTACCTCAAAAAAAAAAAATAACAAAATGATGAAATAATAACAAAGTAGTAGAAATCACTTGGGAAATATATATTTTAAAAGAAACAAAATAAGAAAAATGGCTTGTTTTCTGACACTTGGATCTCAAGGCAAAGTCATCCTTTCCCCATATACACCAGGATTACTGACCTGTTTAACAAGGACAAGTTGAACAGCATTCTTTGGCCAATATTCAGTTGGATGAATTAAAACTTCAAGCAACACCTAGGAATATATGCTAAACTTTAAGCAACTGAAGGAGAAAAGCTTATTTACATATATAACCATAAAAGTCATTTATTATTCTGGGGGAAGAATTCCTTAGATTTTTAAAATAAATTTCCAGCAATCTTTTGATTTTGCCAGTTTCAGACTCTATAAATTCAATCCTAGTAAGCCTCTGTTTTCAAAGTTCATCCATCCTAGAAAGAAGCAAGGCTTTGCAAATACCTATATTCTTTAAGTACACAAAATACTAATTCTCTCTTGTGCTCTGTTACTAAACACAACAATGTAGTAATATTGTAAATACAGGATTTAAAACTCTTATTATGATGTGAATAAGAGAACAAAGATTTTAAATTAGAGTAAATCCTGATTAAGTTACTTTTTTTTCCTAAACAATGCAATTTTCATGATTTCTGAATTGTTCTTTTTCTTCATAATTTCATTCCAAAATAAATAAATAAATCTGTCCTCTGTAGTTCCTAATTAGGACTATTTGTAATTCACTAATTAAAAGAACTTTATCCAATCCTACAGTCAACTACAATTCTATGTTTAAGCTAAGGATTTAATTTAATACTGTCTCCTAGGAAGAGAGAATTTACTTAAAGTCTGACATTTCTTGGCAAGCCTAGTCTCTTATACTGTTCTCAAAAGGTGACGAGAGGTTGGCTTTCATACCAAAGCTAACAAACGACTGTCTTTTGGAACAAAACAACAAAAAGGTCCAGAATTAATAAAATTGCAAAAAGTGCTCCCCCTTAGGATATTTGCTTACATTTCTATTTTCAGCCTTAATGTCTACATGCACATAGAACATTTCTTAAAACTGTAAAACCCTAAACCTAAGTGTATCTGTTTTATCAAAAGATTAATAAAAAATTAAAAGGTTTCCAAATTCATTCTGTACCTTATGAGGCACTTATGAGGAATTTATGAGCAGTTAGATGGCACAGTGAATAGAACACTGAGTCTGGAATTAGAAAGACCTGAGTTCAAATCTAATCTCAGATACTTTAATTAAGTGACCTTGGGTTAGTGACTCAGTTTTTTCATGTATAAAATAAGGACTTGGACTTGATGACCTTGAAACTTCCTTCCCACTTCTATCCTTCCAAATTCTTTTTAGGAAAATCAATTAGGCAGTTGTGTGGAAGAGATTAGAGGGAAGAGAGAGTGGAAACAGGGAAACAATCACTCCACAATCTCTAACAAGTGTCAGATATTTTGGTATAATTATGGCCTATGTTCACTAGACTGTATTCCATAACAAACTTTTTCATAGCATAACCATAAAGTGATGATAACTATTATCCCAGTCTGTGGAAAGCTATATTTTCCAATATAATTGAATTTATGGAAATTTGGTGGAAATCTGCTCAACTGAATTACCTCAAATCAGAGATTAGCTCACACCCATCAGATTGGTTACCAGGACAGTAAAAGAAAATGACAAATGCTCGAGTAAATGTAGTACACCAATGCCTAGTTTTTTAAACTGTGATTCACAACTCCATATGGGGTCTCATAACTGAATGTGGGGGTCGAAAAATTATGATTTATTATAGAGTAAATGTTTGATTTGGATACCATACCTATTCTATATGGCTATATGCCCAGGGTTATAAAAAAATTTCTCAGGCAAAAAGGGATTGTGGGTGAAAAAATTTAAGAAGCACTGCAAACACATTGTTGACAGTTGTGAACTGAACCAACAATTACAGAAAAGAATTAAAACTTTGCCCAAAGTTTTAGCTACCAAATTGTGCATACCTTTTGATTTATTAATACTAGTAGATTTATATTCCAAAGAGACCAAAGAAAAAGGAAAAGAACCCATATGTATACAATATTCTTAACAGCTTTGATATGCAGTTGTAATGAATTGGAAACTAAGGGAATGCCCAACAATGGGGAATTATTAAACATAATAATATATTTTTTGATTGTGGTGGAATATTACTGTGCTATAAGAAATGAGGGGGATTGTTTCAGAAAAATATGGGAAGATTAATAAAGAACATACACGTAACATGTTGTTAATGATTATCAATTGCAAAAGACTTAGCTATTCTGATCAATACAATGATCTATGACAATTCTAAAAGACCCATGATGAAAATGCTGTTCATTTCCAGATAGAGAACTGATAGACTATGGATATAGATTGAAGAATATTTTTTTCTTTAATTTTTCTTGCCTTTTTTTCTGCAGCAGTGCTAATATGGAAATGTTTTGCAAATTTTCATATATATATAATGACTATCTTGTTTCTTGCCTTTTCAGTGGTGGAAGAGAAAAGAAAAGAAGGGAAAAAACTTTCAAATGAAAATTAAAATTCAAATTTTAAAATTACCTCAACTCTCACTCTTTTCTTTCCCATCAGGGGAGAACTGTAGATTGTAAAGGATGACACAGAAGTAGACTGAATTGAAGGGGCCACTTTAAACAAGGGAGATTAAACTAGGATGGGGAAAACTCAAATTTGCAACCCTCTAAATTGGTCCTGAAATTTGGTTTGCTGAAAGCTAAGAGTATGCAGTCACATACAAAATCCATTTGCAATTCAGTCACCTGAAATCAAAAACCTGAGAATGGAAAAGAGTTATTATTATGCTAACTTTTTACAAGGCGGGCACAGCAACATTAAGGAACCTATCCATCATTTTGTACTTGCTTATGCTTTAATGAATCTCAAGATTTCTGTGTACTTTTTAAGTAAAAAGAGAAGAAAGATTTAACTTAAAAACTAAAACAACTAAAAAAAAAAAAAACCACATAAGACATAATCTAAGACAATAACCAAATAATGTGATTAAGGTTCCATTCAAAGCAAGACTGACTTTTGACTACACCTATAACCATAGCACACTGAAAATATTTTGTAAAGTATTTCAAAAGACTTTATATATATATATATATATATATATATATATATATATATATATATATATATATGTACGTTCATCAGTTGGATGTAAAAATTCATCAGTTGGAGTACTGCCTACCGACTCAAATAACTTGCCGAGAAAATCCCATGAACTTACAGTAGTCGGGCATGACTGAACAATTAAGATTATTGTATTACTAAACTTTTTGCTTGTTATTAAGATCTGATCATTTGCATTCCACTGACATAGCCTTGGAGAACCCAGGTTCAACTCCACACAAGAGTAGGACTTTTAATATTAATGTATTATATTATAAAGTAATTGTATAATTAGAAAAAAATTATAAATGAAATATATTTTCTGAAGCTCCTTTCAGCTCTAGATTTTTGATCCCTAAGATTTACAAACTTGGAGTCATCTCACATACATAACCCTTATTTCCTTCTATGGAAAGCTGAATTGTAAATAAGACCAGATTTTGCCACACCTATGGAAGTCTCAACAAATATTTTGACATGCTTCCAGAATGTTTCTCATAATGCCAAAAAAAAAAAAGAAAAAAAAAGAAAAAAAAAGAAAAGAAAAGAAAAGAAAAGAAAAAAGAAAAAGAAAAGAAAGAAAGAAAAGAAAATCAATACTGGAGATAGCCAAAGTCTTGGTCACAAGCAAGAAGATAAGTAGACCCAAATCTTTATTTTCCAGCATCTTTTTTTTTATTGGTGGTTTAAGATGATAGAGTTACTAAAATTAAGTTTTATAGCTATCATGACTTTTTTTGTAATTTCTTAGATTCCCCTTGTATATTCAAATTTTATGCCCTTTCTTGTAATGTTCCATATGTCAATTTATATATTAGGATCTATTACATTCAGCATCTTTAAGAATAAAAATTTTAAAAATATTTCACTAACATAGACTCACATATGCATCTAAGTCACAACTCAGATTAAGATCTACTTATAGAAAATAATTTTACAAGTTAAATGTGAGCCAAATAGAATTTTGAAATGTCTAAGATCAATTTTTCAAAATTCTTTTTTATTTTTTGCAAGGCAATTGAAGTTAAATTACTTGCCCAGGTGCAAGTGCCAGCTAGTAAGTATTAAGTGTTTGAGGCCACATTTGAATTCAAGTCTTTCTGGCTTTGATGCCAGTGCTCTCTCTACCACACCCATCTAGCTGCCTCCTTAGCTCAATTTTTAAAGAAGCTCTATCACCAAATATATTTCAGTAAAGCACTGAATTCGTACTGCAGCCCAGATAAATTCAACATTAAGAAAATTTTTAGACAGCCACATTTGTAAAATGAGCATTTTATTCTATATAACAAAAAGAAAAGTAGCTTTATTCACATAACTTGTGTCAAAAAGTTATGACAAAACCATTCACTTTTAGTGAAACTTTTACTGAAAAAAAAAAAAAGCATACTGTTCTTTATTCTTTCAAAATAACCAATCCACATTCCTACCTCTTCCAGGTTTCCAAAATGATAATACCATTCTTGGAAAGAATATCTGGAATTATTTTTTCTTTACAATCTAACTTATTACCATAAAATAATTTTCTTTTCAAGATGCTAGGCATGTATAAGACCTAAATTAAAATTTTAATGAATAATAACCTCCAGGAAAGACTACATTAATACACAAAACCTCAAAGATAAAGTGCCTAAATAACATTAAGTGATAGAACAATCCAGATTGCAGTCCTACGTTCCCCGGAACTATGTTCTTTTGGAATAGGGTATCATTTTGCAATGTTAATGGGGCAAGGAAGATGAAGTACCTGCAGCAATCCAGCTGAACCCTCCCAATACTACAAAATACTACAAAATTTTGGAATCATAGAGCAAACAAGGGACCAGAGTGGGACATTTTTCCATCTGAAGATGACTTAGGAGGTTGGCAGTTCAGGTCTATGACACTGCAGTGGGGTCCAGCCTGGAGCACCAGATTGACCACAGTCTTTGGAGGCCATCAGGGCAGTAACAGCAGTAGCAGCTTCCTAAGCTCTCAGCCCAGAAACAGTAAAGGTGATGGACCAACTGCTGAGCAGAAAGAGATTACAGGGACCCTTTCCTAACACTGGGTGCAGCTGGCACTGATTCTGAATTGTAGTTCCAGAGTGGAGAAGCAAGATGTCCAAAAAGAATCATTTTGTGACTGCAGGGGAACAGAGACCTTTCTTAGCAAAGGACCAGAGAGCTGACCAGGAAAGCAGTGGCTATACATTGTCCCAGATAACAAAAACTTATTAACACCAAAAATTTGCAGACCCCATAGAACTACTTCTGAAAACATTCAGCACAAAAAAGCCTAAAGGCTTAGCATAGTGCCTCCCTAACCACAGATGTGCAGGGCCCAACTTTAGCATAAAGTTCAAGTCAAGAAGTAAGCTGGGAAAATGAGCAAACAACAACAAAAAACATTGACCATAAAAAGTTACTATGATGGCAAGTAAGATCAAGACGTAAACTTAAAAGGCAACAATATGAAAAATCTACAAACAAAACCTAAAAGAAAAATGCTAACTAGATCCAAAACCAGCAAGAATTCCTGTAAGAGTAAAAGAAACAGATAAGATTAGTAGAAAGAGGAAAAGAATGGAAAAAGAAATGAGAGTATTTCAAGAAAATAATAAAAAGAGAATTAAAAAACTAGTTTAAAACCAACACAAAATAAAAAAAAATGCTGAAAAAAATACCTTTAAAAAAAACAGCAGAATTGCCCTAATGGTAGAAGACACACAAGAGTACACTGGAGAAAAGAACTCCTTTAGAAAGCACATGAGGTCAAATGGAAAAAGGTACAAAAACTCATTGAAGAAAATAATTGGTTTTTTTTTTTTTCATTCCTGACTATTTTTTATTATGAGCATTAAAGACGTATGCATAGGACAAAAATTTCTCCACAAATGCTACAATCTAACCAATTTCTCCCATGTGTTCATTCTTTAAACATATATATCTGAACACTAAAGCCTTTTCTGAATTCCTTCTAATTTCTGTAGAGTGAATTTTTCATTAACAGTGAGGTCAAAATTCTCAGACGAAGAAATTGAAACTATTTATAGACATATGAAAATATGCTCCAAATCATCATTAATCAGAGAAATGCAAATTAAGACAACTCTGAGATACCACTACACACCTGTCAGATTGGCTAGAATGACAGGGAAAGATAATGGGGAATGTTGGAGGGGATGTGGGAAAACAGGGATACTGATACATTGTTGGTGGAATTGTGAACACATGCAGCCATTCTGGAGAGCAATTTGGAACTATGCTCAAAAAGTTATCAAACTTTGCATACCCTGTGCATACTGCAAACATAAGCAGTGTTTCTACTGGGCTTATACCCCAAAGAGATACTAAAGGAAAGGGACCTGTATGTGCCAAAATGTTGTGGCAGCCCTGTTTGTAGTGGCTAGAAGCTGGAAAATGAAAGAATGTCCATCAGTTGGAGAATGGTTGGGTAATTGTGGTGTATGAATGTTATGGAATATTATTGTTCTGTAAGGAATGACCAGCAGGGTGAATACAGAGAGGACTGGCGAGACTTACATGAACTGATGCTGAGTGAAATGAGCAGAACCAGGAGATCATTATATACCTCAACAACAATACCGTTTGAGGATGTATTCTGATGGAAGTGGATCTCTTCGATAAAGAGAGCTAATTCAGTTTCAATTGATCAAGGATGGACAGAAGCAGCTACACCCAAAGAAAGAACACTGGGAAATGAATACAAACTGCTTGCATTTTTGTTTTTCTTCCCGGGTTATTTATACCTTCTGAATCCAATTCTCCCTGTGCAACAAGAAAACTGTTTGGTTCTGCACACATATGTTGTATCTAGGATATACTGCAACCCATTCAACATGTAAAGGACTCTTGCCATCTGGGGGAAGGGGTGGAGGGAGGGAGGGGAAAAATCGGAACAGAAGTGAATGCAAGGGATAATGCTGTAAAAAATTACCCTGGCATGCGTTCTATCAATAAAAAGTTATTTAAAAATAAATAAATAAATTAATTAATTAAAAAAAAAAGTGAGGTCAAGTCTCTTGAATAACTTGATCATAAAAACTGCATTAATATGATTTCTTTCATGTTTATTAACTGAGGTCTTTATAAAAATGTGAGGAATGCCTCTCATACAACCACGGTACATATAGTAGAAGAAAATAATTCTTTAAAAATTAGAATTGTACAAGTGGAAACTAATGATTTCATATAACATCAAGAAATAATAAAACAAAGTCAAAAGAATGAAAAAGAAAATGTGAAATCTCATTAGAAAAACTTATTTGGGAAACAGATTTAAAAGATAATTTAAGAATTACTGGGTTACCTGAAAAGCAAGATAAAAAAAAAGTGCCACACTATATTTCAATAAAATGTCAAGAAAAACTGCCACAATATCTTAAATCAAGGAAGTAAAGCAAAAATTGAAAGAATTCACTGATCCATCTCCTTAAGGAGATTCCAAAATAAAAAATCTCAGAAATATTATAGTCAAATTCCAGAGCTCCCAGATCATAGAGAAAAAAAGTGCAGTCAGAAATAAACAATTTAAATATTGCAGATCCACAGTCAAAGTCAAAGTCAAAGTCACACAAAATTTAGCAGCTTCCACATTAAAGGAACAAAGGACTTGAGATATATATATTCCAGAAGACAAAAGAGCAAGAATAGCTCCAACCAAGAATTTCCTGTTCAGCAAAACTGAGTATTTTTTTGTCATATTAAAAAAATGCATTTATAAATCATGTTTGGAGAGAAAAATCAGAACAAAAGGGAAAAACCATGGGAGAGGGGAAAAAAAATTAAAAAGGTGAACATAGTATGTGCTGATTTACATTCAAACTCCATAGTCCATTTTCTGGATGCAGATGGCATTTTCTGTCCAAAATTTATTGGGGTTGCTTTGAATCATTGAACATTGAGAAGAACCAAACTGATTATGCACATTCTGGCTGTTACTGTGTACAATGTATTCCTGGGTTCTGCTTGTTTCATTCAGGATGAATTCATGTAAATCTTTCTAGGTCTTTCTAAAATCAGTTTGTTCATCAATTTTCATAGAACAATAACATTCCATTACCTTCATATACCACAACTTATTCAGCCATTCCCCAATTGATGGGCAACTACCCATTTTCCAGTTTTTTGCCAATACAAAAAGAGCAACTACAAACATTTTTGCACATGTGAGTCCTTTTTATCTCCTTTATGATTTCCTTGGAATCCAAATCCAGTAATGACCCTGCTAAGTCAAAGGTATGCAGTTTTATAGCTCTTTGGGCAGTTCCAGTTTGCTCTCCAGACTTAGTGGATTATTTCACCAACAATGCATTAGTGTCCCAGTTTTCCACATCCTTCTAACATTTATCATCTTTTCTTATCATCTTACCCAATCTGAGAAATGTGAGGCATTACCCTCAGGATTTTAATTTGCACTTCTCTCATCAATAGTGAGTATTTTTTGTATGATTATAGATGGCTTTAATTTCATCATCTGAAAATTGTTCATCTCCTTTGACCATTTATC
The DNA here is from genome assembly GCF_016432865.1 of Antechinus flavipes. Classification (NCBI taxonomy): domain Eukaryota; kingdom Metazoa; phylum Chordata; class Mammalia; order Dasyuromorphia; family Dasyuridae; genus Antechinus; species Antechinus flavipes. Next base: position 579,280,081 of record NC_067398.1, on the reverse strand, counting down.
AACTGGGGAATGACTTGTAGTCTTATAAATTTGACACAATTCTTTATATATTTTAGAAATGAGACCTTTATCAGAAACACTGGCTGTAAAAATTTTTTTCCCAGCTTTATACTTCCCTTTTAATCTTGTTGCTTTTGTATAAAAACTTAATGTAATCAAAGTGGTCCACTTTACATTTTATAATGTTCTCTACTTCTTTGATCATAAATTCTTCCCTCCCTTCTCAAAAGAGGATAGGTAAACTATCCTTTGCTCTCTTAATTTGCTTATGATTATCACCCTTTATGTCCACATCATGCACCCATTTTGACCTTATTTTGGTATGAGGTGTGAGATGTGAGTATATGCTAAGTTTCTGGCATTATTTTCCAGTTTTCTCAGCAATTTTTGCAAAATAGTGAGTTCTTATCCCAAAAGCTGGAGTTTGGAGATTTACCAAACACTAGATTACTCTAGTCATTGTGTCGTGTGTATTTAATCTATTCCACTGATCCATCAATGAGTAGAATTCTTCAAGGGTGAAAATGGTTAATGAAATTGAGTAATTTCAAGCATTCCTCATGAAAAGACTAGCACTAACTTGAAAAATCTGATATCCAAACATGACTCAAGTATAAAAAAGTAAACATCAAAGGAGAATCACAAGGGACTCAAGATTAAACTACTTATCCTCCTATATGAAAAAATAACACATGTAACTCCTAAGAACTTTATCATGATTTTTCAGGCAGTTAGAAGGCTAAGAAGAGGGCATGTATAAATTAAGATGAGATGATCTCTCTTACCAAGAAAAGAGAATACAGAGAATGAGACACAAAGACAGGTACAGAGAGAAAAAAAAGGGAATGAAAGTGAGAAAAGAGGAGAAAAGGGAAGGGAGGTAAAATGCTTTTGAGGTAAAAAGTATGCAAGGAAGAGTTTTTATAGTGGAGAGAGAGGGAAATGGAGGGGTACCAGGTAAAACAGGGAAGCTCACTCTCATCAGAATTGTTTCAAAAAAGGCATACACACTCAGTTGGGTAGGAAGAGAAGGGGACAAAAAAATGGAGAACAGATGAAGAGAAGCAGTAATAAAAGCAAAACAAACTTTTGAGCAGGGATAGGATAAAAAGATAAGTTAGCAGAATAGGATGGAGGAAAACAAAGTAATCCTAACTGTGAACATGAATAGGATGGAGGGAAATAAAATAAAATAATAACTATGAAAGTGAATAGGATGGACAGAAACAAAGTAATCACAACTGTGAACGTGAATAAGGTTATGCTCATCTATAAAATGGAAGCAGAAGGCAGAATCCAGCAATACTATTTATAAGAGACACACTTGAAACAGACTTAAGAGTTAAAATAAAAGATCTGAGCAGTCTATTATGTTTCATTCAAGGGTAACAATCATGATCTCAAAGCAAAAGCAAAAAGTTCTAATTAAAAGAATCAAGGAAATTACATTTTCCTAAAAGGTACTATATAAAAAATGACTATCAAAAAATCTTACATCAAGTTTCTGATAAAGGCCATAGTTCTCAAAAGTAGGGAACTGAATAAAATTTATGAAAATAAGAGCCAATTCTCAATTGATGTGGTCAAATGATAAAAGCAGTTTTCAGAAGAAAGCAAAATGACCTACATAAAAAAGTGCTTTCAATCACTACTGATTGGAGAAATGCAAATTAAAACAACTCTGAGATACCACACCCCTTTCAGAAAAGCCAAATGTTGAAAAGGATGAAAGAAGGCACACTAATAAACTGTTAGTGAAGTTGTGAAAATTCTGAAAAAATTTGGAACTATGGCCAAAGAGCAATAAACTCTTTGACCTAACAGTACTACTAAAAGATATATATTCCAGGGGCAGCTACCTGGCACAGTAGATACCTGGCACTATCCCTGGAGTTAGGAGAATCCAAGTTCAAATTCTGTCTAAGACACAACACACTAGCTATGTGATCCTGTGCAAGTCACTTTACCCAAATTGCCTCCCCTAAAAAAGGTCTATACTCCAAGAAAAACAAAAGAAAAAAAAGAGGACCTACATAGTGATGCAGAAAATCACTGTGCCCAGCAATGGTCATCTTAATGATTATCAAAGTTAAAGACTGATTACAGAAATGGAAAAAAATTCTTTAAGGATTCATAATGAAAAAAAACTACCTATCTCCAAATACAGAACTGATGTGAACTGAAATATATATATATTTTTTGCAATGTGGATAATATGCAAATATTTTGCATTATTTCCCATATATGATTGACAACACTTTGCTTGCCTTCTCATTGGATAGAGGAAGAAAGGAACTTGGCAAACAAAATTTAAAAAGAAAATGTTTTAAATAATTTTTAATAAAATACAAGTATTAACTTTAAAAAAAGTATTAACTTTAAAAAAAGGTCTCTACATTTCTCAGAAAAAAAGATTTAAAAAATTTTTTAATACTTTTTGCTTTTGACCTTACCCTTTATAAATATTAAAATCCGTATGCTTTTCATAAGTTGTGCATTTTTATTCAATCTTTAAATTGTCAAGACTTAAAACGAGAAATTATTTAACCAGTGATATTAAATTCACTCTTGTGAATTTAGTGTTATCTTGAGAGGGAGGAGCAGTAACAAATTCTGGTTAGAATTTATGCTTAAATATCAAGCACACTTTCACTCACGCAATGAAACTTTCAGTCTTACCCTTATTTTTATCTTCACAAATTTTTGATTTTCAGAGATGCTTTTAAAAATCCATCTTATTGAAAAAGTGTAATCATACACCTCCCATCTTCAACACCAATTTCTAATATATTTTTACCAGTTGAAGAACTGTTTTAAAGTTAGTCTAAAAATTTAGTTAATGCCAGTTTTACCCTATTTCAGCAACTACCTTGCTCCCATCATGGTGTATCATCTAATAAGTTCTTTTTTCCTTATAACCAAAGATATCAAGTATACCTGTAATATAGTAACATTAAAAAAATGAAATGTTTTTGTAAGGAATCTCTAAAAGTGAACAGGTTATAACAAAATACTTAATATATGTAGTACTCAACTAAAAGAGATTTGTCTGATAATCTGAATAATCTTGTCCTTGTAGAATAAATTAGTAAAATGTATCACCCCCCTTTTTTTGCTGGTGACTGAATATAGAATATGATGCATCCTGGCAGTCTTTATCAGCTGATTTTGCTAACCTGGTTTTTGGTTTGCCATTTCCTTCTCCAGCTCATTTTACAGATGAGAAAACCAAGGCAAAAAGGATTAAATGGCTTTCCCAGAATCATACAACTAGTGGCTTAATGCCAGATTTGAATTCAGAAATTTAAGTCTTCTGGCACTCTTAACCACCTTGTCATTTAGTTGGCACATATTAAGCAAATAATGTTTCTTGAATAATCAGCATTTTTAAGTGTTTATATCTAGATAGGATAAATGCTAAATGTTAGGCACAAAAAAGACATCAAAAAGTCCTGCTCTCAAGGAATTCATAGTCCAATGGAAAAAAATGACAAGCAAATAAATTGGGGTATTTTCAGAGGGAAGGCACTAAGATAGAGGACTGAGAAAAGCTTTCTGCATTAAGTGGGACCGTAGCTGAGCTATAAAGGAAGGAAACGAGAGGAAATGGGGGACAGAGTTCTAGGCATGTGGGACAGCCAGTGAAAACACTCAAATGTCTGGTTCAATACACTGGAGTTGGGAGATGGCAATGTCCTGTTCGAGGAATCCCAAGGAAATCAATGTTATAGGGGAGTAATGAGTAAGACCAAAAAGGAAGGAAGAGGCCAGTTTATGAAGGGCTTTAAAAGCCAAACAGAATTATTTTATTCTGGAAGCAACAGATTTCCTGGAGTTTATTGAAAAGAAGCAGGGAGACCAATCAGCAGGCTATTCCAATACTCCAGCAGTGAGGTAAGAAAGAACTGCACCAAGGTGTTAACTGTGTCAGAGAGAAGGGAGTAATATATAAGATTTCACAAAAACAGAATTTGACAACTGACACATTTTAAAACTTGAAATATTCTTATTTACCTTAAATAAAGGATAAGCATAAAGGAGAAGCTAAGTAGCACAGCAGATAGAACACTAGCCCTGGAATCAGGACCACCCAAGTTCAAATTCAGCCTCAAATACTCACTAGCTCTGTGACCCTGTACAAGTAACTTAAGCCCCACTGCCTCAAGAGGAAAAAAAGCCCTCTATTTGGCATTTAAATTCTTTATAACCAGACTCCTTCTCACCTTCCCAGTCTTATTACCTTTTTACTCCCTTCCTAATTCTAATTCTACACATCCATTCAAATTGTCTATACTGTTATTCCTTGGTACAACATCCCAATGTATAATCTCCATGTTTTTCCACTAGAAAACTTGAATGCTATACATGCTATACCTAAAAGCTCTCCCTTTTCCTCACCTCCACTTTCAAATTTCTATCATTTCAAGACTCATCTTGAATTGTACCTTCTTCAGGCCTTTTCAGGTCCCCCCAAATTCCTAGTAAATTTTTTTCTGAGATTATTTTCCATCTACTCTGTATAATATAATCTTATACATACCTAGTTATTTTCATGTTTATCTATCCCATCTGTAAGTTCCTTGAGGGCAGGGAATTTGTGCTTTGCTTGGTATTCTTAGCTTAGTATCTGGTACATAATAAGCACTCAAATTCTTGGTGATTGACTAATCTGAAAGCATAGCTATATCACATAATATAGGTGGGTTTTTTTGGCAATGAACAACAACACTCAAGACATGAATTTTTAATCCTTTTCTAGTCGAGATGATGAGACTACAAGTTTGTCAATATAGTCTCTCTTATAATTGATCAATAGTATATATCTATGGGATATAAGATACAATTTCCGATACTGGAGCAAATGAAAGCTAATTAGACCATTTGGATATCAAATCTATGATCCTGGCTGAACTCATTAATCATGTAATGTAAGTATGCAGTCATGAAGTCCTAAAGTTAATTTTTAAGGGTAAAATATATTATGGTTACTTACTATAATCTTGATTCACCTCAGGGATATGTTCATGTCTACTCATCAATAAAGTTCCCACTGAAAATGTAATTATTTAATATGCTTTTTATTTATTTATTTATTTATTTATTTTGCTGAGGCAATTGGGATTAAGTGACCAGGGTCACACAGCTATTAGTGTTAAGTATCTGAGGCCAAATTTGAACTCAGGTCCTCCTGTTTCAGGGCTGGTGCTCTATCCATTGTGCTACTTAGTTGCCCCATTTAATAAGCTTTTAAAAAACTGTTGTCATGATGGGATAATTTGTGGTAGAGCCCACAAATTTCAGTCTTTTGATGTGAATTTCCACACCTGGTCTACTGGAGAAATACTCAATTCTAGTCCTTCTGATGATCCCTCTAATATCTCTTTAGTTCTAAATCTGTAATTCTAAGAAATGAGAATACTAATACACTGATTAAAAGCTACATGATATATTTGAGCATAAAAACTAGTAAATCTGACAGAAAACAGATTACAAATATTGAGCCCTTTCAAAAGTTCAAGTTACACAAACACAGTTCACACCCATTTTATGAAAAATTCAAATTGGGAATAAGTATACTTATTCAATGTATACATCAATAAGAAATTGTAATATTAACCTGTAACATTACCTTATTATAATTTTTATATCAGGACCCAATGGCTTTCAATTGCTTTAAATAGGTACTTTTCCACTTAAAGCATGTTTTTTCCCTCCAATAGAAACTTCGTTTTCTTCCTTCAACTACAATTGTCAGCAATTTGGTTCCAGCTACAAAGATTAGTGCAGCACAGTACAAATTTTGTTTTAGAGGGAAAAGTTTAAAAAAAAGAAAGAAAGCTTTTTCACTCAATTTTTTTTAAAGGGTAGAAAAAGGTATTTAGGGAAAAGGAGCATCTCAAAAGAGATTTTAAAAAAAGGAAAAAACAAGAAAGCAAAAGGTACTCAATTATATGTATTTGTACTACAAGAAAAATATCAGATCACATTCAATAAGAAAAATAGTAACTGAGGATTTTCAATTATAAAAATATAATTAACAGGTTAAAAATGTCAGAACAGGTCCATCTGACTCCTAAAATAGGTTAGTTTCCTATGTACCAGAATATAAACAAATTTCTCAGTTCTCAGGTTTTATCATATTTCTCAGGCAACTAATATAAATATGAAACAACAGGAATGTACACACACACACACACACACACACACACACACACACAATCATAGCACATTAATTATGTACATATACCTGAACGTTTATCTATATGTGAATTTCATCTCTCAGAAGAAAAAAATACATTTATTTTAAATGAAAACCAACCTTGCTGTGCTTTTGCTTTATATTGCAAACAGATCAAGTAGGTCTATGTGACCTCAAGGAGCTTTTAAAAAGTTAAAAGAAAATCAACCAAAATAGTGCTTCAATCTAATTTTAAGACATTTTAACAATTCTTGGTCATGTAAATTAATGAATCAAGTCTCATGATATCTGCACCATATATTCAAATTTTAAGACAAAACAGAAGAATTCAGAATTATAGTTAATACACTTTAAATTGATTATTTTTATATACAAAAAACCCACTATAGTTATCTCCAGCATATAAACAGGAAAACTAGTGCAATACATACACACAGGTTTATTCAATAAATATACTTTTGGCCTAATGGTTGCCTCAAAGTTTGCAAACAGTGCAGAAATGGTCACTTCTCAAAAAATAGTCAACATTGAGCAAAGCTCACAATTTTGAAAGATCATCTCCTAACTCTATTGTCATAAATTTCAAAGACATCAGAAACAAACTAAACATACTATCATTTTACAAAAATAGAAATATTGTTTCAAATTTTACAAAACTTTACAAAATCTGGTCTATTATCATTTTAAGGTCAAAGTTTATTTTATACCGGGCTAAGATGACCTCTGAGGATAGAAAGCAGTTTATATTTAAGTATATTAAAGACATTTTCTGCACTGATCATTTATGCAAATTATTTAATTCCAACTTTTCAGGCCCAATTCTCTTTTCTATTTTTAACAAGGTAGTTTTTATTCATTTATAACTGAATGATTGGAAGATACTGCTTATTTTTGAAGATATTAGATGAAAAATTTTCACTTTTACTTCAACTTTTAAAGCCATTCAATTTGCTTTTTAAAATAATTACTAAAATTAGAGACTAATAGTATCGAAAAGGCTCAAAATAAACTTGATAAATTGAAAAGTAGATTTTTAAACAAAAAGCCTCATTAAAATAAAATTCTGGGTTGTCACAATTTAGTACCTACAAAAATGTTAAGAATAGAATTACTCAACTATTTTATAGGAAAAACACGCCCATGTGGAAATGACTGTCTCCCAAATTGGTAGCCATGGTTAGGACTTACTTTCTTAAGCACTGATTTTAACATATTTATTTCAACTAGCACCAATGGGTTTTTCCTTTTGTTATAACAATTGAAAATATGGAAATGTAGGGGCTTATTTCCAGTAACTGTGCTATTAATATAAGGCACTGCATGGCACAAAAAAAAAATCAAAAGCAAAACAAACTCATGCTAAATAAATGACACCAATGTTTGTTAGGGGCCTTAATCACTAGATAGTTAGAAAAACTACTAATCTTATGTAAATAACTTATTAATCCAAAAGTACATTCAGTTTTCCATAATTTTATGATGCTTTTTTAATATCAAAATACAGAAATGATGAAAATATCAATGTAGCATATGATCTGTTAATTAAAAAAAAAAAAGTTCAAACTGAATTTTTCCAACCTTATATGAAAAGGATAGTCTAGAAAAACTCAAGTATAAGAAGGTGGAAAATTATGTGATACATTTGCAATAGTTTATCCCTGCAGAAGAGTGAAACTATTCTCAATAGAATATACTGAGGCACATAGGTTGGAAGTTTCTCAGGTAAATTTATGGCTAGAATGAAATTTCTGGAGGCCACAATAATAAATCTCCCCCAAAGCAGATTATCTCTGATCACTCTCAATTCTGTTTCTGAAAATACTTTTATATTTTTAGTCACTACTATCTTCATCATCTTCATCATCAGATACATTATTCAAAGGGGACTTAGTTGATTGGCTATAAGAGTCTGATCTAGTAGGCTGACATGTAGCCAAGTCCCCAGAAGAAAGCAGATCAAAGCAGAAATCGCAAATCCTCACAGGCTTGGAAGACTGGCTAGGTAGAAGAAACCGCTTTTCAGAGCAAGGCCCACACACAACAAAGCCACATTTGCGGCAATGGTGACGACGATTAACAGGAGTAAATTTTGCTTTTTGACAACGCATGCACACAGTTGCCTCAGAGTCAGGTACCCAGACAGCAGCATGTTCATTACTGGGAGTCTTCCCACTTTTGGAGAGTAAATCGGTAACACACTTATTTATGTGGTTCATCCATTCTGATTTTTCAGTAGCTGTAGCAGCATAAACAGCAAATGATTTAGTTGGTGTTTTGATAAGCCATCCATTCCGTAAGTCCCCCTCATCCTTGATGGAATCAATAGTGACATTTTCCAGGGGAATTATATGCTGCTTGTTATATTTCTTCTTCTGAATGACTATATTGCCATAGACAAGAATATCATTAAATAGGAAAAATTGCCTTGCTTTTGGTTTCTTTCTACACAACTTAGTCAATACTCCTTCTCCAATAAGAACCCGTCCAGGAATAGTCAAGGGTTGTCCGGCTGCTCCAAAACAGTTTTCCACTATACTAATGCGTCTAGTATTTGCTTCACTGTTTGCCAATCGATCCACCATCTTCTGTTAGTAACCTAAAGAAAAAAAAAGAAAAGAAAAGAAAAATTGTTGGCATACAGGGGAAATTTTACAGAAGTTCACAAAAGCTAGGACAAATTACTTGACCTAGATTTAATATGCTGAATTGACTTTTTTATAAACTGGTCAAGTGTTCCAAAATTCCTAGTAGAAAAGTTAAGATCACCAAGACAACAGTTGAATGCCCCACAAAATAGTGTTTATCATCAAAGCCCCTATAGATTTTGACGCACAGCACTTTTTCTACTGATAGGAACTCAAAGCCAAACCAAAAAGGTGTGACACAAAGGTTAGCTTAATACAAAACTAAATACAAACTAAATACAAAACTAAATACAAAAAATTTCATAACTTCAAAACCACACACAGTCTCATAAAACCAAAAAAATATATTTTGTAGAGTGCCACGCAACAAAGAACTGCCTAGTTGATTAGACCCTGGAAAAAGTTTACTTTTTGTTCTAATTTATTATGGAAGCAAGCAGGGAGGAAGAAAAGAGATTTACTTGAAGGATATTAATGACCAAGTTTAATATCATTAACACTGAGATTACACATTTACAGAAAAGAGAATTTCCTAATCTCTAAGATGCAGACATACTATTATACAACTGACCTGATGGGGCTGTAGTGTAAATCAAAAAATGACATGTCAGTCCTTATAGCTCTGCATAACTACAGAGTACACATAACTATTCATAGATTGGTCTTCAATACTACAATAGTTTCTGCGCTTAAAATATTTCAAATACATGCAAACTCTCAAAGAATTCAAAAATTTGACAAAAATTGGAAACTCGTTTAAAAAAAATAGATTTCCATAAAAGTCTCTCACTAATACTTCATTATGCTATTGAGATGAATCTGGGTTCTAGGTTATGCAAAAAAAAAAAGTTACATCTTCTGGAAGGTACAGGTCTAATTAAATATGTCCATTATTTAGCTAAATGGAGAGATTCATGATCAAGCTGTCCACAATATAATGGATTTTTAAACTAGTGCAATTTTGGAAGGCCATCAACTAAGTCACAAGATGTTATAATACCCCTAATTGTGTTGCAAAATTACAGAATTTAAATGCCCTGAATTTGATAAAGCAAACAATATTGAGCACAATTTAGTAAATTGTGAACTATTTGCTTTACTATTATAGAGTCTAAAATCCCATAAATCACACCCAAAGACTCTCTAGAATCTCTCATGTCACCCTATTGAACAAGTGCTGATTCTATAGGCTAAAAGCAGAAAAGAGAGAAGAGTCAAATCGACTTATTATTCATCAAAATGTAGTAAATATATCTCAGCTGCAATTTAAATTATCCAACCTAGAGTACAGATGGCAAATTACTCAGAAACACCAGAGTGTAAACTTATTTAATGTTAGTTATATCTCAGCCTGATCGTCATTATGTCCTGTCGGGTCAACACTATTCTCAAAAGAATTTGGCTAAATAAGTTATCAAATATTACTCTACTCCTTGACTCAGTATCTTTAACTAGACACATACTCCTAAAGAGTTGAGGAAAAGGATCTATATGTTCAAAAATATCTATAGCAGCTCTTTTTATGGTAACATAGGAAAGGGTGCCTATCAATTGGAGAATGGCTAAACAAATTGTGGCATATAAATATAATGAAATACTATTATCATGTAAGAAATGGTGAGGGGTACTTTCAAAGAAAATTGGAGAAAACTATTAACTAATATAAAATGAAATGAGCATAACAAAGAAAATCATCCAAGTTGTACAATAACAACAGCACTGCGAAGACAACTTTTTGAAGGATTTAATAACAGCAACCACAATTTCATGATGAAATGTACCTATGCACTCTCATGAGATGGATACAGGGTGCAGGGAGATTTTTTGGACATGGCAAATGCTTTGCTTCAGTATTTGTTACTTTAAATAATTTAACACAAACAGATCCCAGATTGTGGGCAGACAATTGTAATTTAGAAATAGCTGCATTAATGTATACAGAACGAATGTATACTACACACATTCACTCATTTGGTGATATATGCCTGCTTTTAACAAGTAAAAATATGATGGATAAAAATTTTAAGTTATCAGCAAATCTAATTCTGATTTAAACATAGTTTGCTTTTTTTTATGTTTACAATAAGAATGCTTTACTGTATACTATATTCACCAAAAGAAAATGGAGTTGCATAATAAGAGATTTGAATTTGGGTTGAAGATTTCTTAATTATTTAGTTACCAATCAATAATATCCTATATCACTGGCCTTCATTCCTGCAGATCACTGCAGATCCCAATTACCACTCAAACACACCAATTATGCCATCCTAGGCCAGCTTTCAATCATTCTCTTTAACCCTCTTTTCACTATCAACCTACTGCAACCTACTTTTAGACTTTCAAGAGACTTAGCTGTTGTGGCACTTAATCTGTAACATTTTGGAACTTCTGGTCCTGGACTGAAGATATCCTAACTGATGAGTCAATAAATGCAAATTCAGTTAAGTTAGTTAGAAGCTGAATATAAAGACTTCACATTATATTCATTCATTTTATACATTCATTTATAGATGAGGAAATTTGATTCAAGCTCCTCTAACTCTGGAATCAAGTATTCTTTCCAGTTTCACGGATTGTACAATATATCTATGTATTTTACAAACTAACCAAATTATTTAAATATCATAAGAAACAAGTAGGAACCTAATTATATAATTAGATGAAAAGACAAGAAAAAAGCCAGTCTTAAAAAAAAAAAAAAAAAAAGACAAATGAAGTAAATTCTAAAGGCATGATTAATATCATAGAAAGATTCTTTCCTTGATCACAGATAACAATCAACAATTAAATCTTTACAAGATGGATTTACTAAATTTTACTTAGGTTTATTCAGAAAAGGAAGAAGAATGAAATAAAGTTGACAATCGCAGAATCAAATCAGGATAGTGCTTTGGGACATTTTCTTATTTAGTATTTCCCAACCATTAATACATATCCTATAGCTATCTATACTATCTAATGTTAATTTTTTTCCAGTCTAAAAAGACCTTTGCTCCATAGCAAAACATCTTTGCTAAAGGGTGTGATACAATTCTCACTAGTTCAATGGTATTTCTTAAGATTGCTATCCTGCCCCAAATTTAAAAGTTTTGTACAATCTTTTAAAATATTTGGGGAAATTTTATTTAACATTTGGAGATTCATCTTTTATTTATTTTATATATTTATTAATATATTTGTTTTTATATTTTATTTGTTATATTATATATTCATATACATTATATATTTATATTATATTTATTTTATTTTTATTCTGAAGATATGATATGAAATCATGAATCTTCAATGATGTCAAATAATTTTCCCCTCTTCAACCAAATTTATGATTTGAGGGGAAGACAGAAATGGACAAGCTAAAGGTGGCCACAAGCAATCATTGTTTCCATTCCCCTTGAATTTATCTCAGGTAGTACTCTGCGGTCCAGTGTACTGAGTTCCTGAATCAAACCTCATCAAAACATCTTCATTAGACTTTTTGTAGTTCTTCAGTAAAGCTAATTTGGGGTCTGAACGGAAGTTAATAATCAATACTTTGGCACTATACTTTCCAGGGATGTACAAATTTATAATGAGGTTTACACATACACATTGCCAGAGCTAGCTCATTCATGTCTGGAAAGCTCCAAAGGAAAGTATGGAAAGACTCAACTGAAGGTCTCTAAGAATCATCCTTTGGAACTATGCTCAAAAAGTTATCAAACTGTGCATACCCTTTGATCCAGCAGTTACTACTGGGTTTATATCCCAAAAAGATTTTAAAGAAGGGAAAGGTACCTGTATGTGCAAGAATGTTTGTGGCAGCCCTCTTTGTAGTGGCCAGAAATTGGAAACTGAGTGGATGCCCATCAGTTGGAGAATGGATGAATAAATTGTGATATATGAATTATAATGGAATAATTGTTCTGTAAGAAATGAACAGCAGGATGATTTCAGAAAGGCCTGGAATGACTTACATGAGCTGATGCTGAGTGAAATGAACAGGACCAAGAGATCATTACCTACTTCAACAACAATACAAGATGATGATCAATTCTGATAGATGTGGCCCTCTTCAACAATGAGATGAACCAAATCAGTTCCAATAGAGCAGTAACGAATTGAACCAGCTTCACCCAGCGAAAGAACTCTGGGAGATGACTATGAACCACTACATAGAATTCCCAATCCCTCTATTTTTGTCCACCTGCATTTTTTATTTCTTCCACAGGCTAATTGTACAGTATTTCAAAGTCTGATTCTTTTTGTACAGCAAAATAACTGTATGGACATGTATACATATATTGTATTTGATTTATACTTTAACATATTTAACATGTATTGGTCAACCTGCCATCTAGGGGAAGGGTGGGGGGAAGGAGGGGAAAAGTTGGAACAAAAGGTTTTGCAACTGTCAATGCTGAAAAATTACCCATGCATCTATCTTGTAAATTAAAAGCTATTAAAAAAAAAAATTATCCTAATAAATTCATTGTATGCCAGTGAAACCTGGACAGCACACTACTTCCATTTGAATAGGCTTAGGAAGATAATGAACATCATCTGCCAAACTGACAAGCATTCAAATTCTCCTGCATATAGTGCAAATCCATTGGGCTGGCTATACATGGTTTAAATGCCAAACATATGATTTGCCAAAAAGACTTTTATAGACAACTCACATGGAGGGCAAGTATTCATGTGGCAGCCAGAAAAAGCAATACAAGGACATTCTCAAGGTCTCTCAAGAATTTTAGAACTGATTGTATGACATGGCAGATGCTGGCACAGGGCTACTTAGCATGTCCTCATCAGAGAGGGTGTTGCTCTGTGAGCAATGCAAAACTGAAGTCACTCAAAAGATATGGGAAATACACAAATTTAGAGAAATCTATCCCAAATGATCTTATAGTTTATTTGTGCCTGACCTGTGCCACAGATCATTCTGAATTTATACTGGTCTGATCAGCCAGTCAGATGCACTATAACTTTATTAGTGATGTCACTTAAGTCCCCTTCAAAAAAGGACAACAACCAAGGAGTTAATATCCTATTCACAGTAATACTTAGTTTTTTCCTATTGCTATTCCCACACTTTTCCTTAACCTCCAAACATACACTAGCTCTGGCAATGTCTATGTGTCAACCTCATTATCAATTACTGAAAAGTTATGATATATCTTATTTCTAAAACAAAAAGCTGACCTTTAAAATTTGCTAAACCAACTGGAAATATTGATAGGTCACATTTAACAAATTAAATAAAATTACTAATTTAACCATTCTGTGTAACTACTACTTTCTATCAATCGTACACATATGTATTCAATTCATTGCTCTTGTATCCTTGTGTTCTTTAACAAATTTGCAAAGGATTTCAGAAGCCTTGGCCGAATAAAAGTTCCCTCTAAACACCCATCCCACAATCATATTTAACCTTCCTGAGCTTCAGTTTTGTCTTCTATAAAATAAGGGAGCTGAACTAGGTAGTTTCTCAGGTTCATTCTATTTCTAAATCTACAAAACCTCTAACTCCTAAATTTTATTATTATCTAAATATGGTCAGGTCTTTCCTAGACCTTAAGTTTATTTAATTTGTTTCAACTAATAGAAAGGAATGTTTTCATTTATCTTATAATCACTTAACTAGCAATCCTCTTAACTATTCACAACAGACAAGAAACTAGAAACAAGCAATAATGGACTTCTAAGCATATCCAAAACAACAACAACAAAAAAAAAAAAAATTAAGATTTTATCCAGAAGGTTTTCAGGTAATTATGAATTAATTCTAACAAGTTTTGATAAGCTGATGTTATGATTCATGAATGAAGAAATGAAGCAACAAACTGGAAGAGAGGTAATGCAAACAAGATAAGGTACATAATACCACACAAATTTCAGAAAAACATGGAAATACATGCACTGATTTATGTTGAATAGGCAGAACCAGGAGAACATTATACAGGGCAGCAGCAACATTGTAAAATGATCCACGATGATAAGATATAGCTCTTCTCAGTACTACAATGAAGCAAGACAATTCCAAAAGATTGATAATGGAAAATGCTATCCCCATCCAGAAAAAGAATTATAGAGTCTGAATGCAGATCAAAGCCACTGTTTTTATTTTTTCTTTTGTCTTTTGTTTCTTCCTTCTCATGGTTTTTCCCTTTTATTCAGATTTTTCTTTCAATAATACGACTAATGTGGAAATATGTTTTAACATGATGGTACTTTAAAATCTGTTATCAGATTGTGTTTGTTGTCTTTGGGAGGAAGGAGGAATTTTTTTAATAATAGCATTTTATTTTCAAAATAGTGTAAAGATAGTTTTCAATATTTATCCTAAAAACCTTGTCTTCCCTCCTTCCCTCAACTCTTCCCTACCCCAGAGAGCAAGTAATCCAATATAAATTAAACATGTGCAATTCTTCTAAACATATTTCCACATGTTGCACAAGAAAAATCAGATCAAAAGGGTTTTTAAAAAAAAGGCAAACAAGCTAGATTGTGATTCACATTTAGTCCCCACAGACCTGACTCTTTCCATTACAAGTCTATTGAAATTGGCCTGAATCACCCTCATTGTTGAAAAGAACCAAGTCCATCAGAATTGATCATCACATAATCTTGCTGCTACTGTTACATTCTCCTGGTTCTACTCACTTCACTTAGCATCAGTTCTTGTAAGTCTCTTCAACCCTCTCTGAAATCATCCTGTTCATCATTTCTTATAGAACAATAATATTCCACCACATTTATATATCATAACTTATTCAACCATTTCTCAACCAATAAACACCCATTCACTTTCCAGTTCCTTGCCACTACAAAAAAAGACTGCTACAAACATTTTTGCACATTGGATCCTTTTCACTTTTTTATAATCTCTTTTTCCTCTATGATCTCTATTTCCCTCTTTTTATCTTTTATATTTATCCCTCTTTATGATCAGTAGAGATACTGCTGAATCAAAGGGAATGGATAGTTTCATAGCTCTTTGAGTACAGTTTCAAATTGTTCAGGGAGAAAAATTTTGAAGTCAAAACTATCTTTACATGTAATTGGAAAAAAATAAAATGCTATTAAATGGAAAACTTAAAGAGGGGTGGCATATGACAGGACCACTTGTCCTATCTGCTGCTATAATGGTCCCAAAGATGCTTTACAAAAAGCTTACAAAAGATGAGCTTGTATCTCAAAACTTTTTACCAAATCAGCAAAAAAGAAATAGCTGACATATATAACATGTAACAAGTTAAATATCTCACTCTACTGAATCAAATGCTTCATATAATCAAATAACTACTGTAGGATCTAGTATTTTCTGCATCTTTAACTTAACTATTGTGATTGTACAGATGTTATCTGCTATAGAATATCATTTGTGAAAGTCTAGAAGTTTTTTCATATTTTCAAAAATATCCTCAATATAGATTACTTACACTGATTTTAGAGCTAGAAAAGTTGTTATTTTCTTATTTCCCTCTCTAAAATCTTTTTGTGAGTAACCTGCAATCTGGCATAATACAACTTCAGAAACCAAAGCTTAGTGTGTAAGCAAAATGTCAACAACTGTAAAGTTCATTAGAAAACAATTTTTTTAAAGGATTCCTAATATTAGAATCTCTTTAAAAGTACAGATAACCAAACTGTGCATACCCTTTGATCCAGCAGTGCTACTATTGGGCTTATATCCCAAAGAGATACTAAAGAAGGGAAAGGGACCTGTATGTGCCAAAATGTTTGTGGCAGCCCTGTTTGTAGTGGCTAGAATTTGGAAATTGAATGGATGCCCATCAATTGGAGAATGGTTGGGTAATTGTGGTATATGAATGTTATGGAATATTATTGTTCTGTAAGAAATGACCAGCAGGATGAATACAGAGAAGCTTGGAGAGACTTACATGAATTGATGCTAAGTGAAATGAGCAGAACCAGGAGATCATTATACATTTCAACAATGATACTGTATGAGGATGTATTCTGATGGAAGTGGATTTCTTTGACAAAGAGAAGAACTAATTCAGTTCCAATTGATCAATGAAGGACAGAATCAGCTACACCCAAAGAAACAACACTGGGAAATGAATGCAAACTGTTTGCATTTTTGTTTTTCTTCCCGGGTTATTTTACCCTCTGAATTCAATTCTTCCTGTGCAACAAGAGAACTGTTTGGTTCTGCACACACATATTGTATCTAGGATATACTGTGGCATATTTAATATGTACAGGACTGCTTGCCATCTGGGGGAAGGGGTGGAGGAAGGGAGGGGAAAAGTAGGAACAGAAGTGAGTGCAAGGGATAATGTAATAAAAAATTACCCAGGCACAGGTTCTGTCAATAAAAAATTGTAATTATTTTTTTTTAAAAAGTACAGATAAGAATTTTAAAACTCCAGCTCCCTTCTTAATCATTTTTTGAGGGAAGAGGCACATTTTGCATTTACTTTATTAAATATTTATATATATGTTCATTATATGTAATACATATTCTTCAATATATGTAATACAAGAGGCAAAATCTTTCCTAAAAAATGTAATGCTGAGAAGAGAACCGACAGAACTGAAAATCTGTTCTTTTTATTGCAAATATGATCCTCAATATAATCTTGTGGGGAGGTGGAGCCAAGATGGCAGAGAGAAGCAAAAGCATTGCCTGAGGTCTCCTCAGTTTCCCTCAGAATCAACCACAAAAGGCAAATTGTGAGTCCGCAAATCTGGAATAACAGGCAGGACTTGGCCAATTCAATCCAGTTCAATGGGAAAGCCAAAGCACAGCAGAAAATCAGTGAGACGTCTCTCCCCCTGCAAAACATTGGCGCAATCTCCACTGTGCCACCTAAAAGTAAAAAAGAGCTCTGAACTTATGCAGACAGGGAAGGTCAAAACACAAAAACCCAAAGGAGGATAGCAATGGCAAAATGCCTACAGATGAAGCCTCAAAGGAGGATAAGAACTTGTCTAGAGCTCAAAAAGCACTCTTAGAAGATCTCAGAAAGGATATTAAAAAGAGAAGCAGGAAAAAATGGGGAAAAGAAATGAGAGCTGTGCAGAATTTTATGACAGAGATATGATACTGATATCTAAAACCAGGAATGGTCAAAACAGAGAAAGTTACAGATCAATTTCCTTAATGAATACTGATGCAAAAACTCAATAAAACATTAGCAAAAAGATTACAGCAAGAAATCACCAAAGATAATATGATCTGACCAAATGGGATTTCCAATCAGGAATACAGGGGTTGGTTCAATATTAGGAAAACTATCAGCATAATTAACTATCAATAACAAAACAAGCAGAAACCATAATTATCTCAATAAATGCAGAAAAAGCATTTATATAAAAACACTAGAGAGCATATAGGAGTTTTCCCTAAAATAAATAACATTTATCTAAAACCACTAACAAGCATTATATGTTATGGGAATAAGCTAGAAGCATTTTCATTAAGATCAGGGAAGACAAGATTGTTCATTATCACTGCTATAATTCAACACTGGATTAGAAATATTAATGTTAGCAATAATAAAAGAAAAATAAATTAAAGAATCTAATGAGGAAATAAAACTACCAGTCTTTGCAGATGATATGAGTAAAGAATCCCAGCGAATCAATTAAAAAATTACTGGATAATATAATTAACTTTAACAAAATTGCAGAGTATAAATAAACCCACATAAGTCATTGTCATTTCTATATGTTTCCTACAAAACCCAGCCACATGAAACAGAAAAAGAAAGCCTATTTAAAATAACTGTGGATAATATAAAATATTTGGGAGTCAACCTGCCAAGACAAAACCAGGAACACAATTGCAAAACACTTCATACAAAGAAAGTTAAATCTAAATTAACTGGGAAAATATCAATTGTTCATAGGTAAACTTAGCTAATATAATTAAAATGATAAATTCTACGTAAATTTACTTATTCAGTGCCATACCAATCACACTGATAAACAATTTACAGAATGAGAAAAAATAATTAAAATTCATCCCAAACAACAAAAGATCAAGAACATCAAGGGAATTAAAGGAAAAAAAAATGCAAAGGAAGGTGGCCCAGTAATACCAGACCTAAAACTATATTATAAAGTGGCAGTCATCAAAATAATTTGGTACTGGCTGAGAATAGTGGATCGGTGGAATTGGTTAGTTTTATAGGATACAATGGTCAACAACTATAGTAAGTTAGTGTTTGATAACCCAAAGACTCCAGCTTTGGGGTTAAAAACTCACTATATGACAAAAATTGTTGGGAAAACTAGAAAATAATATGGCAGAAATTAGGCACTGATCAACATCTAAATACCCTATACCAAGATAAGGTCTAAATGGGTTCATGCTTTAGACATAAAGGGTGATACTAGAAGCAAATTAGGAGAGCAAGAAATAATTTTATCAGATCTGTGGGAGAAGGGAGGAATTTATGGTCAAAGAATTAAGAGGATGTTATGAAATATAAAATGGATCATTTTAATTAAATTAAAAAGGGTTTGCACAAACAAAACCAATGCAGCCAAATTTAGAAGATAAGAAAGCTGGGGAAAATTTTTTTTTTCTTTTTTTACAACCAGTGTTCCTGATAAAGGCCTCATTTCTAAAATAGATAAAGAACTGACTCAAACTTATAATACAAGTCTTTCCTGAATAGATAAATGATCAAAGGATATGAACAATTTTCAAATGAAGAAATTAAAAGCCATTTCTAGTCATGTGAAAAGATGTTCTAAATTAATATTGATTAAAGAAATGCAAATTAAGAAAACTCCTGAGGTACTACTTCTCAAATTGGCTAAAATGACAGGGAAAAGAATAAAATAAATGTTGGAGGGGGTGCTAGAAAACTAGAACATTAATACATTGTTGGAAGTTGTGAAATGAGAACAATTTGAAACTATGCCCAAAGGACTATAAAACTGTGCATATCCTTTGTTCCAGGCAGTCTCACTACTGGGTTTATATCCCAAGAATTACAAGAGCATAAAAGAGGCAAAGGACCCACATATGTGCACAAATGCAATAGCTCTTTTGGTGGCAAGCAATTAGAAATTGAATGGATACTTATTCATTGGGAAATTACCTTAAAAAGTTATGGCATATGAAGGTAATGAAATAGCATTATTCTATAAGAAATGATGAACAGGCTGATTTCAGAAAAGCCTGAAAAGACCTCATGAACTGATTCTGAGTGAAGTAAGCAAAACCAAGATGTAATGATGTAATGATCAACTGTGATGGACTTAGCTCTTTAGCTCAACAATGAGTTGATTCAAAGCAATCCCAATAGACTAGGGATGGAAAATGCCAATCACATCCAGAGAGAGAAAGAACTATGGAGAGACTAAATACAGATCAAAGCATTTTTACATTTTTTGTTTTTTTCTTTCTTAGATAGGTTCCCCTCTCCCCCCCTGCCCTTTTTGGTCTGATTTTTCTTGCACAACATGACAAATATAGAAACAAGTTAAATATGTGCAATTCTTTTAAACACATTTCAGACTACTTGCTGTCTTGGGGAGGGAGAATGTAAGGGAAGGAGAGAGAAAAACTTAGAACACAAAGTTTTACAAAAACACATGTTGAAAATTATCTTTACATGTATTTGGGAAAATAAGATACTATTAAAAAATATAAAATCTCGTGGGTAGGTAAACTACAGAGCAGGCTCAAAGGCTGTTGAAGATATAAATTAAGACTATGATCCTCAAAACAGTTAAGACTTTTCTGTCTCTTTTTGTATCTCCTACAGTAAATGGCACATAGGAAACATTTAATATAGAGACTAAATGACTTTTCAAAATTTCTTCCAACTGAATTATGAGAGCTATTACATCAATAAATTTTACTAATTTAAAAATAGTTGGAAGTGTAATGGAGAGTAAATGGAAAAGGCCCCAAGTCATAACCCAAAGACATGGGTCTTAGTCCCAACACTATCACTAACTTAACAATATTCCTCAAGTCTCTTAACTTTTCTATACTTCAATTTTACTTCCTCTGAAAATTAAGATATTACATTAAAATATATTTCTAAGGTCTCTTTCAGTTTTCAAGTGGCCCATCAACATATTTCCAGATCTTGAGCCAATACTAATTTGTAGTTACGGTAACAATACTATATATACTGGAACCTGAAAGAAAAACTCAAAAAGAAAGAGGAACAAAATGAAGGGTGGGGAAGAATATTATATACTCCCTTGGGTAAGTTTTACTATTTTAGGGTAGTGTGCTTCCTCTTCTGTTCTGACAAATCAACTAAATTAGGGATGAAAAAGCCATTTTACAAACTACATTTTATCTAATCGCCAATAAGGAAGATTTAGCACTGGAGTTGACAGCATTCCATTCAATAAAGTCAAAAGAGCAAGTTATTTTTCTTGGGGCAGCCATACTCTTTATTTTAATAACTACAACTTTAGAAAAACCACTTACTTTGAAGCTTTTGAACCTTGTGAGTTCTGGATGACCGCATACTTGTTTATTCCTAATGAGAGAATATGCTATTTGAATAAGAATTCTTCAAGCTATCTCAAGTTTAGTCCAAGAATAGGGACATCAATTACCAAGGTTTGAATCTGTCAATTTAAGACTGACAGCCATACAAAAAAGTGCCTTTAAAAAGCAGTTCTT
Source organism: Antechinus flavipes (assembly GCF_016432865.1). Lineage (NCBI taxonomy): Eukaryota > Metazoa > Chordata > Mammalia > Dasyuromorphia > Dasyuridae > Antechinus > Antechinus flavipes. The sequence goes on along the minus strand of NC_067398.1, from coordinate 579,258,618 downwards.
TGTAATGAGATAGCCTACCGAAGTACTAAAAAGCATTTGAGTTTATACAATTAAAATTTCTTTAATGTTTTTTTCATTAAAAAGCTGTTCACATATGATTATCTCAATAGATTCAGAAAAAGCATTTGCTAAAATCCAATACATCATTCCTATTAAAAAACTAGAGAGTATAGGAATAAAGGGATTTTTCCTTAAAACAGTCAGCAGCATCTATTTAAAGACATCAGCAAGAATCATATGTAATGGGGATGAACTAGAATCATTCCCAATAAAGCTGGAACTATTCCCAATAAGATCAGGGATGAAACAAGGTTGCCCACTATCACCATTACTATTCAATATTGTTTTAGAAATGCTAGCTATGGCAGTAAGAGAAGAAAAAGAGATTAAAGGGATTAAGAGTAGGCAATGAAGAAACCAAATTATTACTCTTTGCAGATGATATGATGGTATACTTAGAGAACCCCAGAGAATCAACTAAAAAGCTATTAGAAATAATACATAACTTGAGCAAAATAGCAGGATACAAAATAAACCAACATAAATCATCAGCATTTTTATACAGAACTAACAAAATCCAACAGCAAGAGATACAAAAAGAAATTCCATTTAAAATAACTGTCGCTAGGATAAAATATATGGGAATCTATCTGCTAATGGAGGATCAGGAACTACATAAGCAAAACTACAAAACACTTTTCACACAAATAAAGTCAGATCTAAGCAATTGGAAAAATATCAAGTGCTCTTAGATGAGTGAATATAATAAACATGACAATACTACCTAATCTATTTATTTAGTGCTATACCAATCAAACTCCCAAGAAACGATTTTACTGACCTAGAAAAAATAATGAAATTCACCTGGAAGAACAAAAGGTCAAGAAGTTCAAGGAAATTAATGAAAAGAAAAGCAAATGAAGGTGGCCTAGCTGTACCAGATCTAAAACTGTATTATAAAGAAGCGGTCATCAAAGTAATTTGGTACGGGCTAAGAAACAAGATCATTGGATTAGGTTCACAGGACAAAATAATCAATGACTATAGTAATGTATAGTGTCTGACAAGCCCAAAGACCCCACTTTTGGGATAAAAATTCACTATTTGACATAAATTGCTGGGAAAACTGAAAAGTACTATGGCAGAAATTAGGCATTGACCCACACTTAATACCATATACCAAATATAAAGTCAAAATGGGTTCATGACCTAGACATAAAGAATGATATTATAAACAAATTAAAATAACATAGGATAGTTTACTTCTCAATTTTGTGAAGGAGGAAGGAATTTGCAACCAAAGAAGAATTAGAGATCATTATTGATCACAAAATAGATAATTTTGATTATATTATTAAAACGGTTTTGTACAAACAAAACTAATGCAGACAAGATTAGAAGGGAAGCAATAAACTGGGAAAACATTCTTACATTCAAAGTTTCTGATAAAGGCCTCATTTCTAAAATATATAGAGAACTGACTAATTTAAAAGAAATCAAGACAAAAAGTCAAAGGACATTAACAGAGATTTTCAGATGAAGAAATTGAAACTATTTCTAGTCACATGAAAACGGTGCTCCAAATCAATGAAATCAAATTGATCAGAGAAATGCAAATTAAGATAACTTTGAAATACTACTACACACCTGTCAGAATGGCTAAGATGACAAGAAACGATAATGACCAATGTTGGACAGGATGTGGGAAAACTGGGACACTGATACATTGTTGGTGGAACTGTGAACGAATCCAACCATTCTGGAGAGCAATTTGGAACTATGCTCAAAAAGTTATCAGACTGTGCATACCCTTTGATCCAGCAAGTGTTTCTACTGGTTTTATATCCCAAAGAGATTTTAAAAGAGGGAAAGGGATCCACATGTGCAAAAATGATCGTGCAGCCCTTTTTGTAGTGGCAACTAACTGGAAACTGAATGGATGCCCATCAGTTGGAGAATGGTTGAATAAATCATGGTATAGGAATGTTATGGAATATTATTTTTCTGTAAGAAAAGACCAACAGGATGATTTCAGAGAGGCTTGGAGAGACTTACATGAACCGATGCCAAGTGAAATGAGCAGAACCAAGAGATCATTATACATGGCAACAACAAAATTATACGATGATCAATTCTGATGGATGTGGCTCTCTTCAACAATGAGATGATTTAAACCAATTCTACTTCTTCAGTGATGAAGAGAGCCATCTACACCCAGAGAGAGGCCTGTGGGAACTGAGTATAGACCACAACATAGCATTCTCACCCTCTGTTATTCGCTTGCATTTTGCTTTCTTTTTCAGTTTTTTTCTCTTTCTTCTTGATTTGATTTTTCTTGTGCAAGATAACTGTATAAATGTGTATACATATATTGGATTTAACATATATTTTGACATTTCTAACATGTATTGGACTACCTGCCAGCTAGAGGAGAGGCTGGGGGGAAGGAGGGGAAAATTTGGAACAAAAGGTTTTGCAAGGGTCAATGTTGAAAAACTACCCATGCATATGTTTTGTATCTAAAAAGCTTTAATAAAATATATATAATACATATTTTTAAAGCTGCTCAACACTTTATTATAGAGATAATTACAAATCTCATTTTTATTGCTCAAAGGTAATTCAATTCAACAAATAGTACAATCTACTTTGCTAAGAAATTTTAAAAGTTTCAGTCCATAAGGAGCTTACAGAATCTATTGGATAGACTGAACTGTTTAAAAAGTTGAAAAAGTTCAGAAGAAAAATTTTATTAATTATTTTTATTCTATTATTATATTAACATGAACTTTATTTAAATATTATTTATTATTTTAAGTTTTACTTTCAAAAGCAAAAAAGAACCAATTCACCTCTTTTCAATTATCACCAATTGAAGAACTGTGACAAAGTAGTTTCCCTATTCTTTAAAAAATGGCAAGTACTTCTACAGTACAAATCATTTATAATAATCACATTGATCTAAGTTTGATATGAAAACTACTTATTTTAGCAAAACAAAAAAGTAATGAGTTTTCAGATTTCATTTAAAATACACAGTATTGAAAAGAAACATTTACTACATATGCTTTCATAGTCTTACATTTAGTGAAAAAGTCATTAAAATTTTCTAAATTATTAAAAGAAATACTGACTAGTATATATATATATATATATATATGGTCATTTCTCCTGAAGGTTTGTAACTATTACTGTCTTTTCTTATAACCTTTCTTTTCTACACTTGGTAGAATTTCAGATTTTTAATTTCTAAAAATTATTATTTGCTACATATTTTTAAAGGTTTTATAACAACATAGTCTGTCTCCAGGATACTCTGCCTAAGCCCTATCACTAAGAGAAGCAAACTCTTCTAATCAATTAACAATCATTTATTAAAGGACTTATTAATAAGTCTGATAAATGAAATAAAAGCAAAACAGTTCCTGTCATGAAGGAGTTCACTTTCTAATGAAAGAGTAACATGAAAATAAGTGACTATCTACACACCTTTTAGATTGGCTAAGATGACAGGAAAAGACATTGACAAATATCGGAAGAGATGTGGGAAAACTGGGACATTAATACATTGCTGGTGGAGTCCTGGACTGATCCAACCATTCTGGAGAGGAATTTGGAACTATGCCCAAAGGGCTTTCAAACTGTGCAGATCCTTTGATTCAACAATGTTTCTACTGGGTTCATATCCCAAAGAGATCCTAAAGGAGGAAAAGGGACCCACATGTGCAAAAAATGTTTGTAGCAGCCCTTTTTGTAGCAGTAAGGAATTAGAAATTGAGTGGACATCCATCAATTGGAGAATGGCTGAACAAGTTATGGTATATGAATGGTTTGGAATATTGTTGTGTAAGAAATGATCAGGAGTAGGGGCAGCAAGGTGGTGCAGTGGATAGAGCACTAGTCTTGAATTCAGGAGGATCTGAGTTCAAATGTGGCCTCAGACACTTAACATTTCGTAGCTGTGAGACTCTGAGCAAGTCACTTAACCCCAACTGCCTTAACAAAAAAAAGAAAAGAAAAGAAACAATCAGGAGGATGATTTCAGAGAAGCCTGAGGAGACTTACATGAACTGATGCTAAGTGAAATGAACAGAACCATGAGATCATTGTATATGGCAACAAGAAGATTATACAATGATGAATTCTGATGGATCTTGCTCTTTTCAACAATGAGAAGATTCAGGCCAGTTTCAATAGTCTTGTGATGAAGAGAGCCATCCACCCAGAGAGGAGACTATGAGAACTGAGTGTGGATAATAGGGTAATATTTTCACTCTTTTTGCTGTTTACTTGCATTTTGTTTTCTCTCATTTTTTTCCTTTTTGATCTGATTTTTCTTGTATAGGATAATCATGAAAATATGAACAGAAAAACTGCACATGATTAACAAAGATTGGGTTACTTGCTGTCTAGGAGAGGAAGAGGGAGAAGGGAAGGAAAAAATTTGGAACACAAGGTTCTGCAAGTGTTAATGTTGAAAATTATCCATACATATGTTTAGAACATTAAAGGCTTTAATAATAATAAAGAGATTACCTAAAAAAATCAGTAAAACAGATGGAATGCAATCCCAGAGAAAAAGACACTAGTGAAGACTAAGAAAAGTCTTCTAGCAAAAAATGAGATTTGAACTGAGTCTTTCAAGAGGCAGAGAAAGAAGCTAAGGGGGAAGAATATTCCAGCTTCAAGAGACTGACAGCACAAAGTTCTGGAGAGGGGGATAGATGGAGTGCCTTGTAAAAAAGCAAACAAAAAATCAAAAAGAGCTGGCACCACTCTATGTGTGATAGGAAAGTGGGGGAGGGCAGGTGCTAATTGTGAACTTTATAATCCCCAAGAGAAAACTTCATTTTTGCTTCTATAGGTAAATGGAAATTACTGAGTTGTTTTATTTTGTTTGGGGCCGAAGGGGAGATAGGGATGAGCCAGTATTTTTAAAAATCATTTTGACATCTGAATGGAAAAATGGGGGGAAAAAAAAGAGAAATGAGACAGTGAGACTAATTAGAAGGCTACTTTCAACAATCTAATAAAGAAGCGAGCAGGTGATTTGAGGGCCTGAACTAGGAGGTGGTAACATCAATGAAGAAGACTTACAGAAAAGACAAGATATAGCAACACATAGGATATATGAGATGAGAATGAAGAAAAAATCCGAGATGATATCTAATGAGGAGGCCAAGGATGTATCTTAATACCTTCAACAGCAATGAGGAAGTTTAGAAAAGGGGAGTTGAGGAAAAAAAATAAGTATTTGAAATGCTGAGTTTGAGATGACAATGGGATATCCAGAATGAAATATCCAAAAGGCAAATGGTAATGTTTGATTGATTGTAGTTCAATAAGAGAGATTAGGACTGCATAAGCAGATCTAACAATCAACTACATGTTTTCATTTTTATGTTTGATTCTGTGAACCCATTTGGGGCTTTCTTGGCAAAGATACTGATTTGCCTTTTCAAATCTAGCCATAGGACACTGTATGGTCCTGGACAAGTCGCTTACCCTTCACTTGCCTCAGTTTCCTCATCTGTATAGTAAAGATAGCAACAGCACCACCTCCCACGATTATTTTAAAAGGCAAATGAAACCAAAGATGCCAGCAGGATTCCTGACAGATAACAGACAATATAAATGTTAGCTATTTTTTAGCTAAAGAGTCTTAAAGAGTTACCTGGGGCCCTAAAAGCTCTTAAAACTGGTTCAACATTACAGTTACTGAATACAGATATTCCTGAATCACACACCAACCCTTTATACTTTTATGTCATGCTGCTTTTCTAGTAAAAACAAAACAAAAAAAAATTGATAAGTACACTGCCAAAAAAAATTTTGTTAAAGTTACATCACTTTTTTTTTCTTTTAACAATGTGAAAGCACATCAACAGGACAACAATTTTAGGAGAGCAGTTAATAAAAGGTCTTAGGCAAAGAAGCTTTGATTTCAAATCAGTCCTTGAGGAACAACAGGCTGATGAAAAACAGCTGTCTAAGTTGTTGAAGTCCATCATGTTAACATATGCAAAAAAGTAAGTGAATGGAACACATCAAATCTTAATTCATTAGAAGCTTTCTATAAATATATTTTTAAAATGTCTCAGTCCATTTAATTATTGTATCTAAGTAAATATACTAAAGATCAAGTATAAGAGATTCATTAATAAGTCAATCTCAAGATGAAATACCCTTTAAGCAATTATTTCATCTTCCTCCTAAAAATTCTATTTTTTTCAATGGGTAAAGAGGAGAGAATATGTATGCACTTTCATCAACAAAATGAAAATAATCATTTCAAAAATCACTATTTCTGAGACAAATGAGTTATTTTTAAAAAATTATAAAATATAAAAACACTAATAAAGTCCAAGCAAATAAACCACAGCCAATACTATCTCTTCATTAATTCTCAATAATAAAATAGCTCTTAAGACCAATCATTTTACTGAAACTTGCAAAAGTAAATCTACTTAAAAGTATTATTTGTATATGTTCTCTTTATAATTATTATCAGTTTAAATTGTTAATGTTATAAACATTAAGAAACGTAAAAACATACACCTATTAGGTTTGTTCTATAACCTATATAATGAAGTCCCATAAACTTCTTATGTCTCAACCTCTTTCATACCTGAAATCAGGGGATCGAATTAGATGACATTTTGTTCTATCCCATTTCTAAAATTTCTAAGTCTCCCCTTTCCATCAACATCCTTTAAACTCTGTTTCAAATGCCATAACTCTTAAGTATTACACATATTTTATTTAATTCTCATGACAACATTACTAATTTCTAGTATATGCCATTATTGTTCAATCATTTCAGATATGTCTGGCTCTTCATGACCCCATTTGGGGCTTGGCAAAGATACTACGGTGATTTTCCATTTTCTTCTATAGGTTATTTTACAGATGAGGAAACTGAAGTCAGTGACTTGCCCAAGGTCAACATAGTATCTGAGGCTAGATCTGAACTCAAGTCTTCCTAGAGGCTTGGCACTCTATCCACTGTGCCACCTAAGTGCCCTAGTTTTTATTAGTATCACCATTTTTAAAGATGAGGAAACTGGATTCTGAAAGGTTAATATGACTTGCTAAAGATCACAGAGTAGTATAGTAAATGTGGAAATCTGAATGCAGATCTTTCTTTTTCCCTGATCCTACTTACTTAGAAATTTCTCTCTCATCTGATTTCCCACCACCTATTATGTTCTTAGTATAGTCTAATTTGAATTATATTTATTTGTATACATGTATAATCACCTCAACTAGAGTCTGAACACCTTGAGAGCAGGTAGTCTTTATGTCTCATATACCTAGCCCAGCATATTTTACATAAAACATGATTAATAGTGCTCTAGAAAAAAGAAAGACATGTACATATACAAATATCTAATACAAGATAAATGCTCCAAGATACAAAATGCTGTGGGAGGATTAGCATGAAGAATGAATGCCCTAGTAGCTTAGCACAGTGGATACTGTAATACCCAATGACATTGGCTTATTTGCTATTCTTCAAACAAGATCCTACATCTTTATTTCAGAGCATTTTCACTGGAATTCTCTCTCTCCATATCTCTGCCTCTTATCTACCTTCAAGAACCAGTTAAAATTCCAGCTTCTAAAGGAAGCTTTTCCTGATCTCTCTTAATTGTAATGGGTTCCCTCTATTGATTATCCCTAATTTATCTACAACACAGCTTATTTGTATTATAGTTGTTGCAATGCTGCCATTTCTTCAATATACTGTGAGCTTGGTGACAACAAGAATTGTTTTATCATAGCATAGCATAGTCTTCAGCACATCTGAGGTGCTTAATTGTTTATTGACTAACTTTAGTGCTGTGCTTGAACTCAGAAAGACTTACATTCAAAATCCTACATATACTACATCCCTATGACCTGCAGTTAGCCTCAGAATCTTGTTTTCATCTTTAAAATGGGAATAGTAGTAGAATCAACAGTGTTGTCATGAAAATCAAAAATAAAATATGTAAATGCCAACCATAATTATTATCCATCTGCAATTCTGGGTGTTCCTTCCATTGTTACTATAAAATAACTGACATTTTATACATCATTTTTACTTACCTTATGAAGGATGCTATAGGTATAATTTTACAAACCAGACCAGGACATTGAAGCTTAAAGAAATTAAGTGACTTGCCCAGGATCACAGAGATATCCTAAGGGCAGAACTTGAACCTAGGAGATCCTAGCTCCAACATCAGAACTCCATCCATTAAGACACCATCATAATTATTATGTAATAATCTAAGAGTAACATCCTGATTTTTGGACTTGGAGAATGTTGCCGGTAAAAATTTAAAGTTCTAGATAGTTTTCCAATAGCAAGCACACATGCAGATGTTTCCCCCATCACTTCTTGGAACTAGCCTCATGAGCTTAAAAAGAAATGTATGCCTGGAGCCAAATTTGAGCCAAAGATCATTAGTTTTCTCATTTTCACTGTATACCAAACACAGTCAGTACTGGACCCCCAATACACCAATTATATACATGCCTAAGACTATGGGTGATGGTTGTTATGACAAAGGATTACTCATAAGCAGAAAAGGGTCATCATCTACTCTCCAAGGAACGTTTACAACATTTTATTCCAGTGTTGCTCTTTTTACCAACTATTTACAGGCTGTTATTTCTCAGTAGCATAATCAACAACATGTAGTCATATACAACTAAAACCCAAATCTTAATACCTCACTAGTAAATCCTCAAAGTATCCTTTAGAAAAAGAAAGAAATAATAAAGTGTATATCTTTGTGTGGATAAAGATGGAGAGGCTCAAAAGCTAAACTGTCTTGTAAAATTACTTTCCTCCCATTGCAAATATCACATTGTTTAGCCAAGCTACAAGTTTGATGCATTGTAAATTGCAGATTTGTGGTCATTTTATGTTAGAATTTTGAATTTATTGTTATTTCTCTAAATTTAAAGTTTGACAATGAGTCCTAGATAAATTTTTTTTCAATTTTAAATGAGATTTTTACCAACTGAATTATTTTTACTCCTTGCAAGATATTTATAAATAATTGTTGAAAGGAAGATAAAATATCCATAGAACAAAGTAAGTACAAGGTAATCTTATGAAAAATGAACTAACAATTGAGAGGACAGAACTTCTGAAAAAAGACTAAAAGTAAACTTTATAGGAAATTAAGACTCCTAAGAGATTGATGCTAAGGAATGAGTGCACTACAATACAAGCACCAAGAGACTGGCTGTGGGAAATAATAATGGAGATTGGAACAGAATTTAGCGAACAGAAAGTAGGTCAATGTAGCTAAGAGTATGAAGAGGAGTCATGTGAAATAAAATTGGAGTGGGCAGGCTGAAACCAGGTTGTGAAAGGCTTTAAACACCAGTCTATGCAGTTGTCTTAGAAGCTATAGGGAGTGAACAAAGATTTCTGAGAAAGGTCATATACACTACATCAAAGTCAGATAACAGACTCACTAAACTTATGCTTTAAGATAACCTTGATGACTTTTTAAAAACTGATATTATAAATCTTCTATTTGGCATTAAAGTTCTTCATAATCTTTCTCCAAAACACCAAATTTTCTAGTCTTCTTACACCAAGGATCCTCCTTTGAGTAGATTGAGATCCAGTTAACACTAACCTTGCTGTTTTTCAAATATATTTCACCTCTCACTTCCAGATATTTTCTGCAGCTGCCCTCCACAGGAAGAAATTCTCTCCCTCTTTTATCTCTTACCTCTTGGCTTCTTCTAAGTTCCAATTAAAATCTCATCTTCTTATTAAGCTTTTCCCAAACCTTCTAATTCTAGTGCCTTCCCTCTGTTGAGTTCTTCTAAATTATCCTTATTTAGCTTGCTTATAAATAATTGTTTGCACACAGTCTTCCCATTAGATTGAGATCCCTGACAGCATAAACTATCTTTTGCCTTCATCTCCCCAGCACTTAGCACAATACCCAATACACAATACACACTTAATGTTTATTAACTGCTGAAAAATGGCATACAGGATATATTCCATAATCAATAAATGTTCCATCTAATCCTGTCTGCTAGTTTCTCAAAACTTAAAACAAATCCTTAAACTCTCTTGAGTCTCAGTTTCCTGATTTGAAAAATATGGAGATTGGGGGAGATGATGGAGAATAGATGAACTTCCTTCTAGCCTTACTTTAACTCTTTCTATAATCCTATGATTATTTATTCTGTCTCCCTGACATTTCCAGGCCTTCCTTCTGTAACTTCTACTTTGAAGTTTTCTCTCAAGCTGTCAAGATCCTTGCTATTGCTATTTTCTCAACCACTTACACCTCTCAAAAGAAGACTAGCACTTAAGATTCCTCTCCATCACCTGTCCATAACAACTTTGAGAAGTCCCTTAGAACACCAATCCAAAGACAACTTCCATGATCTATATCTTCATTCTACACTTCAGCTAATCAAAAAGTTGACATCTTTAATGCAAATTGTTTCATTTCCATAATTACAAACCGAAATACCTTAAATCATAGTTTTCTCATCCTTCCATTTCTCCATCTAATTCATCATATATTTTTCTTTTCTTCTTTTAAATAGCTTTCCCATGACTTTAAAATGTATGGAAAAATCTACATCTATTTAGTCCCTTTTTCTATACCTTTATTCTAAGGCATAAAGCAGGCAGATTTAAGATATGTCTAGAATTTCCAATACTTGATGTTTTAATCCTTTCATCTTAATTTACCTCTGACTCACTTTTCAACCCATACTTCAAACACCACAATCTATACTACACTACTTCTCCTGGTTCTAACTACACGGTATTCACTTCAACTAATGTCCTGTCTTGAACTCAATTCTACAAGCATTTGTTAGTTGCCCAGGCTTGCAACTTAAATGTTATATTAACCTTGGCACCTCTCACCTCCTACATCCAATCTATTGCCTAAATCTGTCTATCTCACCTTTGCAACAATGCTCAAATATTTCCTTCTGATACTGCTGCCATTCTGGTTCAGGTTCATATTACCTGGACTCTCACAATAGCCTACTTGTTGATCAGTTTGCTACATGTCTCTACTTCAGTCCAATCTCCACTCTGCTGCCAAAGTGATTTTGTGATTTTCTTAATATCCAAGTATGGCGTGAGCGTGTGTGTGTGTGTGTGTGTGTGTGTGTGTACACACGTATGTATGTGTGAAAGAGAACTGTCTCTCCCATATACACATATACACCTTCAAATAAACTTAATTAGTTCTTTATCTAAGATTAAGATTAATTCCTTATTGTTACTGATTTAATTTTAAAATATGTTACCCATGTTGTGTATTTTTATTTTGTTAAATACTTTCCAATTGCATTTTAATTTGGTTCTGGCTCTGCTCAGGAGTGCTGATGACAGTATGTGCCAGACTGGTGTGTTTGACACCTCTGAAGGACCAAATATCTTATCTTCTGTTTGCTGTTCAAAGTCCTTCATAACCTAGTCCCTTCCCCGGCTTCTCCAATCTTACACCTTATAACAGCTCCCCCATTCTCACTCCATGCCTCCCCACAAACTCTCTGATCCAGTGACACTGTCCTTGATATTCCTTAAACAAGATACTCCATCTCAGTTCCAGGAGTTTTCTCTGGTTATCCCTCATCCTGGAATGCTCTTCCTTCCATCTCTGCCTCTTGGTTTCCCTAAAGTTTCAGCTAAAATCCCACCTACAAGAAGCCTTTCCCAGTCCCTCTAATACTAGTGCCTTTCCTCTATTTCCTATTTATTTTGTGTATAGCTTGTTTGTACCTAGTTATTTGCATGTTCTCTTTCCATTAGATTGTGAGCTCCAGGAGGGCAAAGACTCACTTTTCCTTTGTATCCCCATCACTTAGCACAGAGCCCGGCACATAGAAACTACTTAATAAATTTTTTATGACTATCTAATGTGTACTATGCTGAATTATGTTAAAACACTTAGAATGCAAAGATCAAACCAGTCCCTGCCATCCAAGAACAGAAATTCTACTGGGAGAAAATGCATGTACACACACACACACACACACACACACACACACAAAAATACAAAATATATAATTTGAGGGAGAGAAGGCATTAACAACTGAAGGATCAAGATAGACTTTCTAAAGAGTTGAACTATGAATAAGGCCAGGGATACTAAAAACTGAGGAAAGAATGCGTTACAGTAAAGCTTCTTAAAATTGTGGGCTGTGGCCCCTACACCACAAGGGATCATGCAACTGAATAGTTTTATTATCAGTAAATGTTTGATTTGTATACTTATTTTAAATATCGGGGGTCACACCAAAATTTCTCTGGCAAAAAGAGATAGTGAATAAAAAAAGTTTTAAAAATCTGCATTACAGGAGTGAATGAAAGATAGTGCTAAGGCATAGGTACACAGATATAAGGCCACATATGGGAAAACCCTAAGTATACAAAGTATATAAAGAACCGCAATGAACAAAAAGGCCTAGAATGGTAAACTGGAACTAGATTATGAAGAATTTTAAAAGTTAGAAAGAAAGATTTGTGTTTCATTCTAAAGGCAAGAGATAACCACTGGAATTTAAGAAGCAGGAAAGAAGAGACACAGAACTTTTGAGCATGGAAAGAATTATGCTTTAGGGATATCAATTTGACAGCTGTTTAGAGGATAGAAGAAAGAAGAGAAAAAATAAGAGATAGGATGACTAATTAGGAGTCACTAGTCCACCCAGAAGTAAAGTGAGCCTAAATTAGGATGGTGGTTATGAGTGAAGAGAATGGCTCAGATATGGATGGGATATATATTGTAGATTTAGAAAAACACCTGCAAATTATTCTTTTTGGCTGTTATTCAAGAGTTGCTGAAACAATAAACATATCTCCTCAGTGCTTATTCTGCCTCTGCTTAAAGACCTCCAAACAAGGAAAAACCATTACCTTCCTGGCATTCATGGAACAAAGGAAGAGCAACAGATTTTGAAGAGCACCTTGATTCAAATCCTTCATCTGTTCTTGACATTGAATAAGACACAACTTCTCTGGGTGTTAAATTTCCTTTTCTGCAAAATGAACAACTGGAAGAGGAATCTAAAGTTTCTTATGGCTCACTGGCCTCTCTTTTTTTGGACATCAAACCAAAGTTTTCTCCTCTTTGCAACTTCTACCCACTGCTCCCAGTTCTAACTTTTGCCAAACAGAGCCAAGTCTAATCCCTAGGGAGTCACATAACATTTCAAATACAGAAGACAATTATGATTTCCTAAGTTTTCTCTTCTCCATAAGTTGCTGTCCCCTAAAAGTTATAGATGAATTGCAGGGTCAGTATCTATCGAAATTTTCTCTGGGTCAGGGCATCATATATCTAGTCCCCCAAAAAAGATCACTCTTTTGGTTAATTTGTCTTGAAAGTGATCAAGGTCAACACTGGACTAGTTGGCTGCTCTAGTTCCTTCTAACTCTAAAAACATTGTAATTCTGTCTTTGATAATTGCTTGGGGCATTGAGAGGGTAAGTGAATTATCTAAAGATAAATGGTCAGAAGTAGTAATACTAGACTCTCTCCACCATGCTACACAGGCCCTTCTTTTGTTACTTATTTACAAGATAAAATCAAAACTTTTTGATTACTCACCAAGACTGTATGATGTTCAACTATGATAGAATTAGCTCTTCTTAGCAACAGTGATCCAAGACAATACCAAGAGACTTAATATGGAAAACGCCATACACACAGAGAAGAGATTATAAATGGATTATCAAAGCATCCTAGTTTCCACCTTTTAAAATTTTGTTTTGTTCTTTCTTATGGTTTTTCCCTTTGTTCTGATTTTTCTTTTCCAACATGACTAATTGGGAAACATTTTAAAAATGTTAATGCATTTATAATCTATATCAGATACCTTGTTGTCTTGAAGAGACGGGAGGAAATTGAGAAAAAAATTTATAACTAAATATCTTGTAAAAATGAATGTTGATTTAATGGACGTGGTTCTTTTCAATAATTAGGTGATTCAAAACAATTCCAACAGACTTGTGAAGAGATCCACCTGCATCCAGAAAGAGGACTGTGGGGATTGAGTATGGATAACAATATAGTATTTCCATCTTTTTTTGTTTGCTTTCTCATTTTTTTTCCTTTTTGATCTGATTTTTCTTGTGCAGCATGATAACTGAAAATACGTATAGAAGAATTGCACATATTTAACAAATATTGCACATATTTAACAAATATTGGATTATTTGTTCTCTGGGGAAGTGGGGAGGGAGAAGAAAGGAAGAAAAATTTGGAACATAAGGTTTTGCAAAGATAAATGCTGAAAATATTTTTGCATGTATTTTGAAAATAAAAAGCAGCTTACCAATAAAAAATTTTTAAAAGAATTATAAAAAAATGAACACTGAAAATTATCTTTACATTTAACTGGAAAAATAAAATACTTCATATTAAAATGAATTTTTTTTTGATTTACTTAAAATTCTGAGAATTACTTAAATGTGATCATCACATTTTTACTGAGTAATTTAGTCACTGATATAAGAATCACAAACAAAATTTCAAATATCATAGTATGATGTCTAAACTGCACATGATCATTTGTCACTTTTACAATAATCAGTAATTTAATTTGCCTTTTCATCAAGAACTGTTTCAGAGTATTTATAAAACCTATTATTGTATTCATTTCTAGAGGGTTTTTTTTAGTGATTCCATCATGAACAAAATGCTAGAATCTATTATTGTCATTACCACTACCTGTCAATGATTACTTTGCATTGCTGAAGACTATTAACTTCACATGCCTTTCAAAATATTTCTATTTAGTCTGTAAAACAATTGGTGGCTCATGCTACAAACAACTACTTAAATAAAACATCTACTACTATCTTTCACATGATTAACAAAAAATCTATATATTTCAATTTAACCAGCATTTTTATTAAGTAAAGTACTGTTCTTAAGCAAAGGTGAGAACGAGTTGTGTCACACATGCTTCTCTCTGCTAACCTTGAAAATTAGGATGGTTAAGTCCTCCTCCTGCAAGCCCTTTGAGATTTGATGAGCTTCTCATATCACACCACCCCTACTCTTAAAAGATACCATTTTTGATTAGCCTTAATATTAAGGACTTCAAAAGGCTACTTTCCAGAGGGACTTGGATTATCTGACATTTGGTGTCCCCATTAGAGCAACAGTTTGTTAGGTTTCTTATTTCCTAGGTATACTATTATGAAACAAAGTTGGCTGGGGCAATTTTAGACAGAGATGTCTATACAATGGTATGCAGATCCACTACTTCCCTTTTATTACCATTGTAGAGTTGAAATAACTGCACCATTTTTGACATCTATAAGACCACTACAAATATGTAAGTTAACTGCAGTTTTAATTAATATTGAGTCACCAAGTCATCCAAAGAAATTCAAAGTCAGTGTTCTGAAGTTTCCAAATAGACTGTTGAGTGTATCTATCCATCTAAAATGACCTCTAAAGAAAGCAATTTGTGCATTTCACAGAGTTCATAACACTATATTAAGTATTCAAGCATATAAACAAGCTACACTGTTATGGGTCAGAACTTGAAACAAGATACTAAGTGGAATTGAGGTTAAATCTAGTTTAGCATTGATTTAATCCTACAACAAATAATGGTTTCCTGGTGATAAAATGATTGGTTTGTACTGTGTACAGCATATAAGCAAGAAGCTCTCAGGGCCAGGAAGGACAAGCACACTAGAAGCTCTTGGAGGCTGAGACAGATTCATCCCATAGTCCACCTCTGTGGTGGCTGGAGGCTGAAAAACAACAAGCCCTTGGACTTGGATTCATTCATCCCACCTCACACCACTTTGGTGACAGGCTCTCCTCCTTCACTTCTCCACTGAAACCAAGACTCTGGAAGGCCTTTAAGAAAGTTAGCTGAGCCCCAAGTGAAGGAGATAAAAGACTTTGAAGGAGACAATAAAGAATTTGGAATTTAACCCCTGTGGTGATTACGGAACTGAAACAAAGGCTGACCCCAGAAACCTCAAGGAAAACCTCAACAGAGAAGATTACATTTTAGAGAAAATATTACAATACACCTCCTATGCTCAAGGAGATTAGGATTAATAAGAAATTAAAACATGTTTAAATTTAGGGAGAGATGATTTCAAGTCAGGAAAGATGGATTTTCAGCAAGGCTGTAAAAAGACAAAATATGATGAACAAATGGAAGGACATTTCGTAGGATGAAGAGTCTATAATAAAGCCATAAGGCAGAGGATGTCCTCAGAGTTAGGTTTGTTTTTTTCCCCAATAGCCAACCATATGGTCAGAAATCTAAATTAATGTAAGATTTGTTCATTTCCAATAATGGTAAAAAGAGATAATAACAAAGAATGAACAGGGAATCGGCTTAGAAATCAGGAATACCTGGATATAAAATTCTGCCTCTCAAGTCATTTTACCTCCTCAATGCTTCTGTCAACTCTAATAGACAGCTGCAGAGAAGGTGCCTACCTGCCTTTGTAGCATTTTCTCACCCAAAAGGTCATGATATCAATGAAATCAAAGGTCTAGTCTGGTCTCCAGCCATAATAATAGTGAAGTATAACCTATAACTACACAAAAAGTGTGGATTTGCAGCAGTAATACAAAAACAAACTTATTCAATAAAAGTGTACCATTACAAGTCGTTGACAACAGCCATTATTCAATTTTTTTCAAGTGAATTTTTCAATTTTTTCATTTTTAACAGTTGTAAACTATTCTTGGAAAGCAAGTTGTATTCAGGAAGAATGATTACAATGGTCCTCCTCAGCTGTGATTTCATGAAAAAGTTAGATGGACCTAAATACTATCAGAAATGCCGTGTGGGTATGCCATACTGACATACTAATTCATATAATTTGATTTTTTAAAAAGTTAGCAACCATTTCACTCTAGGATCTGACAGCCTACTTTTTAGTGGTTCAGGTGAGCATCTAGGAAAAGGTTCTGAATTTCAAGGAGCTTTGATACCTGGAGAATAATTTTAAAACTAGGGAAGGAGCCCAAATTGTAGATGCAATGGACAGAATTTAAAGGGGAAAAAAACTATTAAATGTATTTAATAATACAGTGACAAGAGTTTAAAAGGTCAATGGCTTAATTCCACAACCTTCTAATATAACTACTATGAAACAATAAGTTAAAAGTATCCCTCCCCCAAAAAAAAACAAAAAAAATTCATTCTCACAACTCAGGTTAACTTCAACACATTTCTAATCAAAATGATGCTTTGAAAAAATAATCTTATTCAGTACATTAGTTTAAGACAATGCAAAAAGCAATGGTTAAGTCCCTAATAGTTAAGAGCTTAAGTTAGGGGATTTAGATTTAAACTCTGCCTTCTGTCTTTGTAACTCTGGGCAAGCTGCAACCTTCCCAGGTCATTTTCTTCATTTATAAAATGAGGAGGTTGATCCAGATCCAGAAGGCCTCTTCCCCCTACCTTCCAGGTTTCTATAATCAAATGCTTCTTAGGGACTAATTCTGAGTATACTTAAATCCTTAAATTTATTTACCCTGCTTAAATATCCTACTTTAGATTTTTTTTAAAACATTTTTTAAATTGTTGATTGATATTGTTAACAAATTTTAACATAAAGTTCGATTTCCTTGTTGTTTGCGCTTGAGCAAAGGAGAAATTAACTCGGGATTTCATAATGCTGAATATCCTCAACTCCTATTAAATCCCAGAGGTCACAGGAGATAAGACTGAATTTGGAATGTGACAACATTAGCGAAAAATTACTTCTCAGTGTTTACCTCGCTTCTCCTTATTTCTGACACAACAGGTCGAAGCACTTTTTTTTTTTTTTTTTTTGGTGAAACGTCTAAGCTATCTTCGACTGCATAAGAAACAAGTCAACTATCACTAAGAAAAAAAGGCAACTCCCATTTTAACATAATTTGCAAGTTTTCGACATAAATATACAGGTGAGGTCCCTGGATAATCACAATGTGCATCCAAAGCCTAAGGGTTTTATACACAGGACATAATAGGACGAAGCCTGGCAAAAACAACACCCTTGGTTTTGAAAGCCTCCAAAGAAATAATGACCCGGGAACCACCGTTCCAATCTGACAAAATCCGGAGGCGCCAACAACCCGAGTAAGAAAAGGTCTTCCACTGGGGTCCCCTTACCCCTATGGGAGATGCCCCACCCTGGGCACACTTTGGGAACCCAAAGCCCCTGCAGTGGTGTCGATGCCACTTCTTTCTCTGACCGGCTGAGATTGACTCCCTAACCGCAAGACCAGAGACGCGGTCCCGGGGCGCGCGCTCGGGCCTCCGGCGCGGGGAGCGGGGTCGGACACGGGGCGCCGAGGTGGGTTGGAGCGGGACGAAAGCCTCAGTGGCCGCCCTTTCCCCCGACCCCCGACTGGCAGGGCTCCTGCGCGTCCGGCCGTCGCGGGAGGGGGCAGCCGGGCGCCCCGTTCTCCCCAGACCCCAACATGGCGTCGGCCGCCGCCGCCGCCGCCCGGGAGGAGAGAGGACGACGACTGTCCGCGCCGAAGGAAGAGCTCGGAAAGTTTCCCTTCGGAGGCGCGGGAGACACCTACCCAGCCGGACACCCGGCAGCAGTCAGCGAGGCTCGAGAGCTTCTCGGTAGCTGGGAGTGAGGAACGGCCGGCGGCTGGCGGTGTCCCCGCCCGGCCGCCCTCCCCCGGGGTCAGCGCGAGCCCCTCTCCTAGGGTGCTAGAGGACGCCACGGAGTAGGCGCCGGAGCCGCCCGCCGAGCCCCAGCTCCAAGCCGATCTCAATACGGACCGTAGAGCTAGGAGCGCGGCGAGCGGCCGTTTTTTCACAGGTGACTCTCAACCGCCGCTCCCCAGACTTCCCCGCCCCCCGTCGCCACCACCTCTTCTTGTCAACTGCGGGCTCAACTGCCTCCTCCGCGGCGGCGCGTGCGCGACATTCCGCGCGCTCACGAACTTGAGAGCACACCCACCCCGCCTTCGAGGCATGCGGGGGCGGGGTAAACCGCGGGGGCCCTGCCCACCCCGAGATCTGGGAGGGGTGGGGTTGGACAAGAGCGAGCAAGGGAGGGTCTCGACGCCATTTTGGGCAGGGCTTCTTCCTGATCCAGTTGCGGGCACCGTCGCTTTTTATCTATCACCCTGTACCCTTCGTTTCCGAAGGGCTCTATCAACTTTTAAGGAAGTCACAGTGAAACAAAGCCCGGTATCACATTTGTGTAAGGAAGGTAAAAGCGATGGCAACCACTTCGCCTATGACAGGGACCAGCCCTTTGGATTGAGCGGTTCAAGACACGTAGTCGGTACCGCCTGGAGTCAAGAAGGCGTGAAATCGAATTCTGTCTCTGCCACATCGTAGCAGTGTAATTCTGGGCACTTAAATTCTTCCCCAACCACCGCCTTTGTTAAAAAAAAAAAATGGGACTAATAGCTTCTTCGACAGCTTTTGAGAGAATAAAATGAGATAATGAAGGTGCTATATAAATGATAATTACTTTTATTATTATAAATACTTGTTGATTTGGGGAGAAAAAAAAAAAGGAAACCTGCACTCTGAACTGCGTACTTTGCGTGGGGAAAGTGGGGGTAGACAATTCAGAAATATTTATTGGTTGATTGATTGGACTAGGGTTCTAATTCTGTCTTCGGTTTATGTAACCTGGGTGCCTTTGAGCAAATCACTTAAAGTGTCTAGGCCCTCATTGTTTGTCTGCAAAGTTAGATTGTTGTGACCCCACTGTTTTCTTGGCAAAGATAGAGTGGTTTGCCGTTTCCTTCTCCAGATCATTTTACAGATGAGTGTCACAGAGCTAATAAATGAATTTGGTTGAATTTGAAGTTGGGTCTTCCTGATTCCAGACCATGTGCCCTATTCCCTGTGCCACATAGATGCCCTGTTTTCTATTAGTATTCTCACTTTTTAAAGGTGAGGAAACTGGATTCTGAGAGGTTAGTGTAATTTGTTGAGGGTCTTAAGAGTTCTCAACACCTCTTGATTATTTCCTTTTCCCCCTCCCATGTTAATGGGGGATCCAGTGATGGGAGCTGGCCTTTTTAGGGCCTTTTCCATTTGTTCAGTGAAATGGCAAAACTTCAAATTAGAGTTAAGTAGAAACAATGTGAAAAGGTGGAAAGCTGTCTGGATGTGGAGGGAGAAACGCCCGAGTTTGAATTTAAGCTCTGCCAATTTACCTTGACTTAAGTAAATCTCTTAACCTGTCTGGGCCTCAGTTTCCTTATCTGTAAAATGAAGGCATGGGAGAAGAATCCAGTGCTACATTTAATGGCTTGTGCCTCCACCTTTAATTTCACTTGTATAGGAAATAAACTCCTTGGGGGGAAAAACCTCTACCAATGAAGATCAGCTTTCACTTTGGAATGTAAGTATGTCCAGAGTCATATAGTACCTAATATGTATCACAGTGAGGTTTGAACTCAGGTCTTTCTCCACTATGATCTCTGTCCAGGAATAGTCATACTGCTTCAGAGTGGTTCATTAAAAAAAAAAAAAAAAGATTTTCTGACCTCAATTTAACTGAAAAATGTGCGGTTTATAGTATTCATTGTTAAATCATTTAGGAAGTGACTTGATTCATTCA
Organism: Antechinus flavipes; assembly: GCF_016432865.1. Classification (NCBI taxonomy): domain Eukaryota; kingdom Metazoa; phylum Chordata; class Mammalia; order Dasyuromorphia; family Dasyuridae; genus Antechinus; species Antechinus flavipes. The sequence goes on along the minus strand of NC_067398.1, from coordinate 579,238,043 downwards.
AAAAGCCTTTACTGAGCTTCCCTGTAATTGGTAAACATGAAAGAAATACATAAAACTACTTCAGGTAATTTACTGTTGAATCAGGAGAAACTAAACTATATACAATTAACTTCATTAATTCATTCAATAACATTTATTAAACATCTGTGTCAGAAACTGCAGATAAAGACAAAAATGGAACAGAATCTCATCTTGAAAGAGCTTATATTTTCTTGAAGGAAATAAGTACTCAAAATATTAAAAAAAAAAAAAACTGGAACAAAATGTAAAACATAAGAGAGCAACAGGTCTTGGAACAGTATATATCAAAGAGCAAAAGAATTAGGATTGTAGCTGAAAATAGCATATCCAACAAAGTTAAGCATAATCCTGAGGGAGAGGTGGGGAAGACATTCAATGAATTTGCCAGACTTTCAGAATTTTGTTGCAAAAACACATTAATAGATAATTTGGCATATAAAATCCAAGAGATATAAACATCAAAGACTAATTTTGAGGGACTCAAAGACTGTTTATTATATGTGAAACTTTTTTATATGTGGAAATGGAAATTATATGTCTAGGGTTGTCATTAGTAATTGAGAAGTTTGAAAGAAAGATTTGGGTAGAGCTGAGTATGATGTGATTCTAAAAAGCAAAACGGTAGGGAAAAGTTTTTAAAAGTATATTAAAAGAATGAGTTGCAAGAGCAAGAATTGACAAGGAATTAGGGGAATAGAGAGCCGGTGATTCTGGAATAAGTTAAAGAAGGAACCATATACACATACACATTTGTTTGTATTTATATGTAAATGGTAGAGGCACATATTTTTACATATATATAGGGAGGGAGGGAGGAGGGAGAGAGAAAGAGAGAGTATAAAAACAGTATAAAAATTTTTCTAAATTTATAAAGAAATTTAAGGGGAAGAGGGAATAGAATAAGGGAAAGTGTTTAGAAGAGTATATAGATTAACAGGAAAGGGAGGGAAAGGAGGGGAAAGGAAGAAGGAGAGGTTAAAAGAGGTGCCCTGAAGGTTGAAGTAGGGGAGAATGTTAATATGCAAGAAAGTAGAAGTAAAATAGCAGTTGACAAGAATTGGAAATAAGAGATACAAACATAATGATTAGTAGTAGAATTTATTTGAAAAAGTAGGGGTACTAATCACTGATCTCAAACTTAAAAGTTAAAATAAATTTAATCAAAAGAGAAAAAGAGAAACTACATTATACATCAATATTGTTTTAGACTTTAAAATAACTAGTATAAGGTTGGAATATGTAGGAAGGTGTAGGAAATGATGAATTGGTAGATTTAGAAAAAAATACGGAAAGGCTTGTTATTATCCACCTTTAAAGAAACAGGACAAACAAATGTAGTATGACTTTACATAAATATATATGAATGTATGTGTATATCTACATATATGTGTGTGTGTGTGTGTGTGTGTGTGTATACTTTCTTTTAATGTAGTCTTTTGGAGGAAGGGGGGGTGGAAAGAAAGCGGGAAAAGCAGAGAACAAAAAGAAAACCTACAAGGAAGCAAAGAAAAGATAGCTCTGAACACAATGGGTAGTTTGTATTATATAAATTTTCTTGAAATGGAAATACATTGTTTCCTATTTTGAATACTCTCTTATGCTTTGCTATACACATGGCATTCCCTCCCCTTTTCTGTTTTCTATTTTGTGTTTTAAATAAATTAAAAAAAAAAAAAAACAAATAATTTGGGAAATGTTTGCTAAAAGGTATATGAAATAGAATCAAAAAATTTATGGGAAGTTTCTCTGATAAAGGCCTTATTTCTCAAAAGTATAGGGAATGGAGTCAAATTTGTAAATATAAGAGCCATTCCCCAGTTGATAAATGGTCAAAGGAAAAGAATAGGCAGTTTTCAGAAGTCAAAGTATATACAATACAATCATATGAAAAAATCACATCGATTAGAGAATTGAAAATTAAAACAATTCTGAGGTACCATCTCACACCTATCAGAAATTACTTATATGATGAAGGAAAATAGATAAGTCAAATAATTTTTGGTGAAGTTGTGAACAATTCTGGAGAACAATCTGGAACTATGCCCAAAGAGTTGTAAAACTGTGCATGCCCTTAGACTGAGCAATGTCACTGCTTTGTATCCCAAAGAGACCAAAGAAAGGGGCAGATAGATAGTACATTGAATAAAGGACATACCCTGAAGTCAGGAGGACCTGAGTTCAAATGTGACCTCAGACATTTAATACTTCTTAGCTGTGTGACACTGGGTAAGTTACTTAACCCCAATTGCCTCCAGGAGGGGGGGGCGGGGAAGAAAAGGACCCATTTGTGCAAAAATATTTTAGCAGCTCTTTTTATGATGGCAAAAAATTAGAAATTGAAGGGATCCTTATCAATTGGGGAATAGCTGAACAAGCATGTCATTATGATAGAAGACTATAGTGCTATAAGAAATGGGGGAGAGTTAAGGGAAAAAAATAGTAAGACCTATATAAACTAATGCAAAGTAAAGTGAAAAGAAACAGGAGATCATTGTACACAACAATAGCAATGATACAGTAATGATCAACTATGAAAGAATTGGCTACTCTGATCAATAGAGTGATCAAAGATAATTTCAAAGGACTCATAAATTTAAAAAGCTATCCATCTCCAGAAAGCTAATAAATGAATCCTAAGTGCAAACTAGAGTATAATTTGCTTACTTTTTTGTGTGTGTTATGTCTAATATATGGACCTGTGTTTTACATGGTTTCATATGTAGAATTGATGTTTGCCTTCTCAATCATTGAGAGGGGGGAAGGAAGAATTTGGAACTAAAAAAAAAAAAAAAAAAAAACAAAAAAACAAATCCTTAAAAAACAAAAAAAGATCTAAAACAATTTCAAAGGACCCATGATGAAAAAGAAAAATGCTATCTACCTCAAGAGAGAGAAATGATAAATTCTGAAAATGGATTAAAGCATACGTTAAAGCTTTTATTTTTCTCCTTTTTTGCCTGTTTTCTTTTGCAATATGGCTAATATAGAAATATATATTGCAGAACAACATGTATAATGTCAAAGTTCCTGCCTTCTCAAAGAGGAAGGAAGCTTGAGAAGGAGTGAGATAATTTGGAGCTTAAAATTAAAAAAAAAAAAAAAAGTTAAAAATTTTACATGTAATTGGGAAATAAAAATTTATTGGGGGGGGGGGGGAAATGACCTATTAAAAAGTTTGTGCTCACAAAAGAGAAAGAACCAAACCAAAATCACATGGTAAGCCCTGTTGTTTAGTTGTTTTGCATTTTTATGGGCTATAGGACCAGCTAATTACTAGAAATTGATTTGTAAAGTTTCTGATACCTACTCAGCAACAAGTACAAGATAATAGGCTCTGGTGAATCATTGAAAACAGGGTACAGTGGAAAAAGCACTGGCTTACAAGTCAAAAGAAATTGAACATGTCATAAATTCATTAGGCCTGTTTCCTCAATAGTAAATAAAATTAATATTTTGGATTAGATTTTTAATCCATTATCCCTTCTGGATTTAGGTTTATTGTCCTAAAACCCAAATTAATACTAGGACCCCGTTGTTAAAAATCCACTCTCAAAAAAAGATCCAGTTTATAGATAAATCTTCAACATAAAATATAATTTTTGTTTCTTTTACAGGCCCAGATATTCAAATTTCTGAATACTGAAATCTACCTAGTCTTCTTGGAGGCATTAAGAAATAGACACTGGCCAAGTCAACAAATGAATCCTTTTGAACATTTAAAAACAGAAAATTGTGGTTATCTTTGTGTTCTGCCAGAAATTTGGGTGCATCCAAAGTTGCTAGCATCTCATGCGTGCTTAAGATGTGGAATAGACTTTGTACATGTCAGAATACTTTTGTAACAATAATTAATTGAACAAATATACCTACCACCAAATGTATTATTCATTTTCTTCTAAAATAAACATTTGAAGCAGGAAGCTACTGGTTTTCCTCTGAAAATTCTTTTCTGGATCCTGTCAATAAGACTTGTATTCAATCTTAGATTTTTTTGTGAAACATTTCCTGATATTGACTACAGAACATAGCCTTAGAACATTTGGGATTCAAGGATTAGAAGTCAGTTGTTGAGTGGTTTGGAATCACAAATATAAACTTATTTTCCTAAAGCATTATTTTATTTAAAATATCAAACTATTATTTAGCATATTTGCTAAGCCATCAAATTACATTTTTAAAAATTTATCAGTATTTCTATATAGAACTTAAAGTTTCCTGGCAGAAATGAAACCTTTAGTCTTATGAAATTTTACCTTGTGAACATATGGGACATGCAAGAGGCCTATTAATTGTTTCTAACCAGTGCTCTGACATTTGTCTAGGTTCTATAAATTAGGTGCTTTAAATCCAAATAGAGATGTTATTAATATGTTTAATGTTGAAACTTAGAAAAATTAAAATTTTCATGTTTATTATCTTGTCAAAAATAAAGCTTATCAGTATTAACTGTATTTCACTTTTAAACACTTGTGGAAGCAAAAGGGCATCAAATATTTGGTTTCTGCCACAGAATTTTTTCAGGATTGTTTTCAAGAATACTACAACCTGCAGAAGAAGAAAGCAAAACTGAGACTATACAGGGCTCATAAATATAAATTTTAAAAATAAACATTTTTTTAAAATGGTATCCAGATTGAGTTTTAAAACTAACCTTTTAAAAAGTTAAAAACTAACCTAAGGTCCATTAACAGAAGAACCTAATAAAAAAATTTAAATTTCAAAATTATTGCCATACGTATGCTATAAAAATATTCACTTTTTATATCCTGAGAACTTTGAAAATATGTCTTTACTTTATGGGCAACATTGTCATTATCAAAAATAATTGCACCTACCTGGCAAAATCAACTGAGATAATTAAAAAAAATTAGCACCTGGCAAATAGCAGGTGTTATATAAATACTTATTCTTCATAATTGAAAATAGTTTTGATTTTTCAAAACCACAGAATTTTATTCTTCAAATGAGAAGGAAGATGGTAGAAATGGAGTATCATACTACACCCCAATGGATTCCTGAGTTCATTCCTTCATATATATATATATAACTCCTATGTTTATATAATTAGATTTAATGAGAAGAAATAAGAATTTTCTATATTCAAAACTGTACCTCTAACTTTTAGCATTCCTCACCTATTTCAACCTGTGTTCCTATCTTAATCATTTCACACTTCCTCTTAGAATTCTTCAGTCTTTAACAAAGTATGGAATAGTGGTACATAATAACAAGCAGAGAATTAAGCAATTTAGACAAGATAGCTGAAAGGAGCAAGGCTCATTATAATACTCTTTAACTATTAACCAAACAGAATTGATTGCCACCTGTCAGGACCACCCACTCTTCCAAAGGCATATAAGCATCAAGCTGCCTCCATGAACCATCTTTGGCTTATTAAAGCTGGCCAAATGACCATTCTTTTATTTGCTAGCCAAAATAAAATGATTAATTACCCAGAAATTGTTTCTTGAACTTTTAATTCATCACAGTTGTATTTCATGTCAAGACAAGTATATATGCTAATTACATTATGAATCTTTGAGATATTTAAATCAAATATCTCTATTTGTGGAATGGAGGTTGAATCAGTACAGGTGTATGTGGTTGTACACACATATATGACATTAACCAGACATTTCTGAATCAGCAAAGGTCTGTATTTGGAACTTTTCACTGTTCCTGCTTCTCCCTATATGGCGCAAGGATTCCTAACCTACCTTAACCTAATACCTAAGAAGTCTATACATAGATTTCAGAAGTTACATGAACTTGAAAGGGAAAAATCTACATCTTTATTTTCACTAACCTCCTATTGAAATTGAGTAATTCATTTAATTGTGAATGGAGTCATAAATATTAATGAGGCCTTCCCCAACTGCCCAAGTGATCTATGACACAAAAAAGCTTAAGAATCTCTGCTATAATAAACACCTTCACACCATATACAATTGAAGTCTTTACCCCTAATGAGTAAAAATTATCTTTTAACTTCCCAATTTGGTAATATAAATGGAGAAGAGTGGGCTCCTCTTAGTCCAATCTTGTTCAAACTAATGTGGTCATTTCAACATTTAATAAGCCAAACCTGACATTTTGTGCAATTTTAGCAAAAGTAGGATCAAGATAACATTTTTTAATTAATGTGACTATTTTTTTTCCTTCCTGCTTTTTATAATTTACCTCTTTAGAATTTATACTTGAGCTGTGACAGGACTTACCTCATTGATCTCTAGCCTCCATTTTTTCCACTTCAGTGGACCCAAATAAAACTACTAATACAAAATATCCTTCCAACACGTATTGCTGTGATAATTTCTCCTATAATGAAAACAGTGCAACTCATGTCTTCTTTGTGATTTGAATGTCTTATTGACAATTTTATATACAGATAGTTCTCATTTAACATAGGTGGACAATTCCACAGACTTCTAAATAAAGTGATTTTTCCATAATGCAAATTTGCTAGAACGTGGGCAAAGTGGGGGAGGGAGTAAAGGAGGAAGCAAAGGGATGCTATGGATATAGTCAGGAAAGCTGGACGTGCTGGCAGAATGGGACAAAAGTCTCTCTCCTTGCTCAGATATCAAGTCAACATCCCCATATGGCTGTGGTGGTGGCTGACTCTTTTTCTCTATTCTTCCCCTTTCACTTGGATAGTTTTCTTGGTTTCAGAGCCACAGGACAGATGCAAAGAAAGAGGAACAAAACAATTCTGTAAAATTAACATAGGTGTTTTTTCAGAATGCAAATTTATTTCAGAATTCTTTATGTAAAGACAAGTTTGCATAATGCAACTTTACATATCACAAGAACAGTCTATAGCTGTTGGCACATCAGAGCATGGGGCATCCTGTTTGACAGGGAGAGAAGCTCACTACACCTACAGGAGGTCGGGAAGTCATTCAAGGAATTTTCCTTCCAAAAGCTTTTTTTAAAAATGCTGTTCTCTTGCTTCTCATGTAATAGTCAGGAAAAGGAATTTTTTCAACAGCTGCTGAGGTTTTGCTTTGGTCCTTCTTTCTGTGAAAAGGCTTGAAAAGACTGTTACCATCAGTGACGAAAAAGGTTTTGCTCTGGCCCTCCCTTTGCTGAAAGGAGTGAGGAAGGAAGTGGTTTTTCCCTGATAAGATAGAAAAATGTAATGAGTGCTGTGTAACATAGGCATATTATATGTAATGAGAAAAGGGGAAAAATGGTAAGGGAATCTAGGAGTGAGTGTTCTGCCAAGGAATTAAAAATAGTATGCCTTTCTCTCAAAATATTTTATTTACTAGTTTAGAGAAGATTTCTTGAATTCTTATGGAGTTCCTAACTTTTCTCTGCTTATTATTTCTTCTACTTATCAATTCAGGTTGGTTAAAGAAAACTATCATAGGCAGACCCCAAATTCATTATGTCCCAGGAAAAAATCATTACTCTCACTCTTCTCACTATAGAGGATGAATATGTCTGCCACTTTTATCCAGACTTTTATTGAACTTCTTTTATTTTTATTAAAATATTTTGTTACATTTTAAAAATTATGTTTATTAATTTTTTATTAAAATATTATATTAAACTTCTATCACTGTAAACAACATCCACCACAAGCAAGGATCAGTCATGAATTTCTTTTGTATGCCAGTGATATAAACAGCATCAAGAAAATGGACAAAAAGCATGTTGTGGTGGGGGAAGGGAAGAAGAGAATGGTAAAAGGAACTATGAAGCAATCAATAAAAAATGCTTCTCACTGCAATGGGGCAACTGCTTTGGTTCAGTCTCCATATACTAGTGAGGAAAACAGCCAGTGATTTAGGAGAAATAGGACAGTTAAATGAGCAATATCCTTCCCAGCTCTTAAGCAAGACAGGAAAGTGGAGTTAAGCTCTCAATCTGCTACAGTCTGCAAGCATAGCTGTCTTCTCACCCAAAGCTTCAGTAGCAACTATAATGTGGGTTTTGGAGATTCTTTCCAGAGGCATGAAGGTGGCATAGTGGGTAGGGGTCTGGGCCTGAAGACAAGAAGACCTGAGTTCGAATCTGCCTCATATACTTACTAGCTATGTGACCTTAGATAAGGAACAGTTTTTTGTCTCAATTGAGAATCAAATGAGATAAATATTTGTAAAGTGCTTAGCATGGTGCATCATGAGATGGGTACTATATAAATGCTATGTATTATAGTCATTCTCATGAAAAGAAGCTCAAATACTTGACTTTATCAAGTCTACATTGAGTCAAGATAGAAGGAGACCACAACATTCAGCTTCTTGATCTGGCTTCCTCTCTTCTTCTTTACCATTGAATATATTGCAAACAATAATAAAGTTTTCACAATTCATGACTTCACTGGCTGGTGAAATCCAGGGGAAAGGACATTTCCAACTTCTCTTCAGGTCACTGACAGAAGAGAAAGACATGGGAAGAAACCAACATGAGAGGAGTTGGCTGTCTTTATCATGAACCTATTCCCAGTTTTCTAAAGATTTGGAGGAATTTTCCTGTAAATAAGAGCAAAAACTTTGTTAATCTGAGGTATCTTGATCACTATGGGAGAGCTCCTTCACACTGTGTTATCTGGTATTATTTTCTTCTATATATACTTTCTCTGATCTCTGTTTTGCTATTATCTTGGATAAATGGGTTTATTTGCTCTTTGCTATGTGTGTTTTTTTGTAGAAAAACATTTGGTGGGAAGAGTATCAAGCCTTTATATTCCCATTAAGAAGTCGAAATCAGGATTCTAGCTTGAATCTAAAACTTGGCCAGTCTCTGCTCCCTCTTTTTTGCTTCTCGTGGCAGGAACCAAAGTCTCCCTTGAAGAAGAATGAGAAATATACTAGAGATATTGATTCTTGCCTTACTTTGAGCTACATTTAGATAGGTCATGGGGATGATATGGTTGATGTAGGCACCAAATGATGTGATTTAGGAGAACAATTGCTAGTTAGATTGAGATTCAGACATCAAATGTTGAAGTACCAAACTCTGGGGTTTGATCATGCGAAGAATTCACAATGGCCATTCTTGATGGCAAAAGGTAGTTTTATTTAGGAGAACAGGTTACAGACAAGTGAAGAGATACATGGACACTGGGAATGGTAAATGTGAAATAGAATTGGAGCGATTAACAATTAACATGAAAAAAGACAAGTTCTCTAGTGGAATTCTCAATTAACCAGGAGAAAGGGAACACCCCATGAGGTTGGAGTATGCCTTTAACTGACAGGCAAACCCTAAAAGGGATTTAACACCAAAATAGTTAATTAGCTATAAGAAGGAGAAAGAGAGGAGAGACTCCATTAAGTATGGTGGGATGAGAGGAAAGACATCATGTGGGGGAAGGCAGAGGAAAAGACACCACAAGGCAGAGTGCTGTGGCGGATTATAACCCCAAAAGGGATCCAGGAAAGGTGGAGTGAGCAATGGAGCACTTTATAGGCCAAATTTAACCTCAGAGGTTTGACATAACTTGGATTTCTGGCTGGACACAGCAAGGTGGGGCTATAAAGTTAATGTGACACCCATCAGTCCCTTTCTCCTCTAGGAGTATTTCCATCTATATTTTAATCTTTTCCTGCCAACCCCACCTACTTATTCAGGATTTCATCAGGGATATATGTAATCTACACAGACCACACATGTACACACACATACACACATGCCCCCTTTTTATTTATTATAAGGAAGAACTCTACTGATGGAGGAAGTATGACAAAAGTGATGATGATTTTTAAAAATGAAAAGATGATCAATATTACATTGTTGTTGGTTTTTTTTAATTAAAAAAAAAAAACTAGCTTTGGCCTAAGAAGAAGAAAGATCATGTTCCTCTGCTCAGCTGATAAGAAAATATTTTCTTTTGATTAGGGGGGAAAAAAAAAAGATCTGTCGAGTTTGTCTTGCCAGGGGCATATACCACGATATCGTTATTTTTCTCACCCTTTTCTGTTCCAGGTATGGAGAAAGGAAGAAAGGCTTCTGACCCCAGGGATGCTGTGGGAGGGGAGAGAGAACAGAAGAAAAGGGAAGCTTTCTGTGTGCCTAATTCTACTGGCCTAGCAAAGATAAAGAGACTATTTGTAATTGAGACAGAAATATGATAACCTGCCAGCTCAGAGATAAGTAGTTTGGAACACAGACTCCAAATAAGCCCAGAGTAAGAACAAACAGCCTGGGAGAGCCTTTCACTACAACTCAAGATTTAGAATGATTTCATGTAGGAAATGTAAAAGGAAGCCAGAAGCCCCTTTGACTGAACAAATCTACATATTAAAGCCCAGGAGATGAGAGACAATGACCTGTTCCCCAGAGTTTAGCTTTGTCTCCCCTTTTCTCTCCCACTCAACCACCTGGGAAAGGGCCTAGACTGGTAGCTGAGAACCTGAGGAAACAAGAAATATGACAGTTACTGGGCAATTAACTTTTACATGGATAATAACCAATCCGGTATAGTCTAGTCTTTTTGCTTCCCATACTTGAAATTTAGCTTGCTGATTTCCATTGTTCATGTTATTCCTTTAAACTTCTATTGCTTAGCTAACTCTTGCTCTAATTCCTCAACCAAGATTTGGCTTTAAACTCCTGGCTTTTAGGAAATCTCCCTGCATTGGTACTTTTACATTTACTAATAGATTACTTTGCATTTATTAATGCTGTTTGGTTTTGTTATTCAAAATATTTGAAAATGATTGAATTTATAGAAATTAGAATCATGAGAAATATAACTCCCAGACAGGAAAGATTGAAGGCAAAAAGAAAAGGAGAAGGCAGAGGATGAGAAGAATAAATAGTATCATGGAAACAATGTACATGAATTTGGAAAGACTTCTAACAATAGTGGGGAAAAGAAGGTCCTGGAATGCTGGGATCCATGAAATGTCAAAGAGCCCAACATGACTAAACAACTTCTTAGTAGGGGGAATTTGGTTATAAAAATGTTGCATGTGCTATTATAAAGTAGTATTTAATGGTGGAGAGGGCATTAGAAAATGACTATGATGTTTAAAAGCAAAAAAGTGTCAATAAAATTCTCATTAAGGAAATTCATATCACCACTTAACTTTCCCAGAAAATATCTGTCCTGCAAAGTGAAGAAGAGGCCTATCCATCTTGCCCTTTAATATAGTACATTTTATGTTTTCCATTCCTCTGCTAACTCTACTTCGACCCTATATTGCTCTACCATGTCCCATCTGCCTTCTTACCCTAGAAGACCCTTTTAACTCTAATATCCCCTCCTGCCATGAATTCCTCTCCTAACAATTCCTTCATTTTGAGGAAGAGCCCAGACTAGCCATCCTTCACTCCTCTCCCAATTCTACTTCTGACTCTGGATTTTACCACTGTTAGAGAATATCTTCTCTACATCATCTTCTTTTCACCTCCCTTGTTTATGTTGTCTCCACCTATAGAATGTAAGCTCCCTGAGGACAGGGACTTTTTTTTTTTTGCTTGTATTTGCATTCTCATAATTTAGTATGATACCTAGCACTTTGTACATACTTAATCAATGCTTGTTGATTTATTAACTATGTTCAAAAAACTAACAAGTTTTCTAGGGGAAGGAAAGGGAATAAGCATTTATATAACTCCTATTATGTGCCAGTCACTGTACTAAGCAGTCAACAAATATTACCTAATTTGATTTATAGGTGCTCCTAAACTGGCATTTATATGCTTAGCTTTGTCCTAACTTAAGGCTATAATTTTGGTCATGTTTTCATATGTTTTCCCTTCTATATTACTCAATATATCACACTCCATTTGTGTTTAAGTGTGACTTGAGCCAGTCAAATTTTCTCCAGGTCTTTTTGTAGACCCTATTGTGTAGAACTTTGCATATGAGTTATTCATCAAACTGTATGTCTTCTCTTAGCAGAAAATGTCATTTTTGTAATGTTCTAGGGCTAAAAGAGGAAAAGAGAAACAAAAATGTCCATTCATAAGATGATTTTCTCTTCATCTCCTGTTATTACAGTTTACAATGAGGAACAAATGATCAGGAATTTGCCATAGTGCTGATATATGCCATTTGCTGGAGCCATCTGGAGGCTGGTCTAATGCTAAAAGTATAGAAAGCATGGAAGAATGGTTTCAATCAATATGCAATACGGGAGAGCAGATGAGAATGCAGCTTGGGAGCTTTGGTAGTGTCTTCTGGAACTTGGAAAGAAATGGTTGAGGGTGGGTAAGTGGCCCAGAGCTTGAGCACCCTAGCCTTTTAGGGGGAGCCTGAATGTGGAAGGAGGAAGAGTGAAATAGGAATCAAGACAGTGCTTGGTGGCCCGGTGGTTAGTACCCTATGCTTCTGTATTGGACATTCCACTGCTTGAAATATTCTCCCTCTTCACTTTTACAACTTAGAATCTCTTCTTCAAGATTGTTCAAGTTCTATCTTCTTTGTGAAGCCTTTCCTGATCTCCCCCAATTGCAAGTGCTTTCCTCTCAATTTTACTTATATGTAGTTATCTTATATCTAACTTGATATTCTTTACATATAAATATATATATATATATACATATATATGTTGTCTCTTACAGCTCATATTTGTCACTTGAGAAATACTTATTGATTGATTGATTGATTCATTAGTTCATTCCTGTTAAGTTAAAATAAGATAAAGAGCAGCTTAATATAGATTCCTCAATTCTGAAAAAAACAGATTTGTGGGTGAAATGAAAGTCAGGAAAGAAATGAATGCTGTACCCAAACTGGCTACATCTAGCATATTTCCCAGAATGACAAACACTCAAGAAGCAGCATAACATATTTCATTAAAGAAATGTCTAAGCAAAAGAGAGAGAGAGAGAAAGAGAGAGAGAGAGAGAGAGAATTGAGAGAATGTGGGGCAACAGATGGAAAGCCAAAGAGTTCCACTGGTATTCAGGAAGAGCAAATCACTTAGAAGAAGGCTTCCAGCATGATGGATCACCTATGGAAGAACATGGATGGAGATAGTTCACAAAGGAAGACAAGGCAAATTGTGCTATCTTACCAAACCTTGAGTTCCTTTTTTTGTAAAGTGAAGTGCCAAACTAGAGGTTCCTTCCATCTCTGAATCTATATGCTTTTAAGTCTTTCAGCATAGGGGCTTTTTGTTCTGCACCAGTGGGAAGAATACTCTTATCAATTAGATCTCAGACCCATTAACTGTTGAAGTATGAAAAATTGAAGAAAGCCTTTTATGCTTTTGCTTCTGGAAAAAAAAGTAAGAGAAAGGAAAATATAATTATCACATTCAAACCTGGAATAGAAGAATTAAATTATGGTAGAAAATACATCCAAAAAATAGGCAAGATGATTCATGGGTATAATCACTTAAATAGAATAATTTTTTATGTGTGTTGTGGCAGATCTGCCAATACCCAATTTAATTTTAAAAATGAGTCATTAAAGGCGAAATTCATTAAAAAGTTTGTGAAGTATGCCTACATCTAAAGGACTAAAACATATCATGATAATTTAGTGATAAAATGATTAACTTCATGACCTTAGGCATGTGATTTAATTTCTCTGGATCTCAAATCCTAATCTGAAAAATGAGGGGAATAGCACTAGGTGACTTTTAGAATCCCTTCTTGCTCTGAAACTCTTATTTTATAAGCCTGCAAAGGTGAAAAAGGCAATAAAGTCAATTACAGCAAATAATGGGTATTAATTACTTTTTCAGATCCTTAGAATCTCTATTGCCAGTTTGCTTACTTTGGACTATTAGCTATTCTTTGATTTCATCTGGTCTCTCCCATCTCTCTAGATTCATGAAATTGCCCTGATCTTTATCTTTCCACTGGACCCAGACAGCTCTGGAGGAAAAAGTAAAGCAGGTGACCTTGCACAGCCCTCCCTCACCTAAATCTAATTCATTTATATGTCATGGCATCATCTCCCTGATATCATGGCCCTGTTCCAGAATGAAGTACCAAAATAATAATAATAATAAGGAATAACAAGTCGGGGTGAAGGTGCTTAGTGACTCATATTATGGACACAATTGGGAGAATGGAATAGGAATCCTCTTCTGGAAGAGAATAAGCAAGACTTAGATTGGGAGGAAAGCAGCAAGAGAGCCTACTCAGTGTACAAGTAATGAAATCCAGAATGCTCAGATGAGTTATTAAATTACTTGATACAGTCAGAGAATTCAGAACTAAAGTAATTTGCTAGCAATTAGGAAGAAAAAAAAATTTTTTTAGTAAAATACCTTGGAATTAACCTTTTAATTCCAGTGATTCCTAAAACTATTTCAAGTGGTCTTTTATTTTGGAATATTTGAATACACCCACTACTACCACTTAAGACTTTAAAATTTAAGACTTTGTAGTCTTAAATAATATTTGGCGGGCCAGCCATCTCTTTCTGAGTCAGTCACTCCTCCTGTATTTTTTTTTAATTGCTTCCTAAGCCTGGGCTTGAACTCCCTATTCTGTATAATGGGAGTCTTGACCAGGCTACCTAAGATGGTGTTATCTACATGGAAGGCCCTAAGGAGCAGCTTGCAGGAGACCAGAGGAGCATGTGTGAACATTTTTGTAAACTTACCACATGGTTGGGAAGAATCTTTTCCCCTTAACTATATGGGCAGAACTGTTAAGGGCCTGAATGACCACCAGCCATAACTTTTGCTGCATTTGTGTCTGAGGGAACAAGGTGAGTGCACTCACAGACTATTGAGACCATGAAATAAAAGAATGAGGTTAGGGTCTCCTTTTTTCTCCACTGAATCCACATGACCCTAGGTCTTTGACCTTTCTGTTCATTCTTTTCTGTTCTTGATGCAAGGTGAAGTGTCTCTAATCTGGCTCAAGACTATAAACAGCAGCAATCTGGGCGTTCCAGAATCTAGACCAGTTGCAGGTAGTAGACCTGAGAAGCACCCCAGTCCAGCAGAAGCCAGGAGAGATGTAAGCTCTGGACTTCAGGTGTATCCCATCCTATATAGAAATTGAGATAAAGTGTAAGCCTAATTCCCATCTTCCACCAAGAGGCCAAAGAGGTTTAAAGAGCATTATGACCTTGAGGTATGGGAAGAAATAACTTACTATGCTCTTACTGTGTCTGTGGAAATAAATATTCCTTTGTCAAAGCCATCGAATATTAAATAATTAAATGGAACTGGATTACTATTCATCAGACACCTAAAAATGGGTATGTTTGGGAGAGTGGTAATAGTTGGGGGAGGTTGAGTGAGTCGATCAATGGCAGGGAAAAAAGGAGACAATTCATTATTCTTCAGAGCCTCAGAAAGTGGGGAGTTGGGGGAGAGCTAGTAGAATGTAACAGGCTTGGCCCTGAGATAGCAAAGGGTCAAAGCCAACCATGTTATACTTATAACATTTATTTATGTACATGTCTTTTCTTTCCTATTTATTAAATAGTAAATTCTTGATCAGCTTCCCTCTCCTCTATGAAAAAATTCTATGATACTTGCTCCTAGGCTTCCTATCATTGTACTTAGGCAATCTGTTCTTCACTGATAGAATCAGGTCCAGAATAAAAGTTCCTCTCATTATTTCTTCCACATTTTAATAGTCCCTCAGATCAATCAGTCAACTAGCATTTATTAAGCACTTAATCTGTACCAGACATGTGCAAAGCACAAATAATCAAACACAAACAGAAAGGAAAAAAACAAAACAAAACAGTTCCTGTCCTCAAGGAACTTATATTCTAAAGAAGAAAGGAAGCACATTAAAGGATACTGAAGGGAAGAGGGGAAGGGACAAAGGTACTTGGTATACAAACATGGTGAAGAAAGTTCAGAGAAGAGCAGCCCAAAGATGAAAGAGAAATGGCCGGCTTGAGTAATTTCCTTAAATGCAGGTTTAGGAAGAAGGGTTCAAGGAAGGACAGGGTACTTTCAAAGTATGAATTCCCAGACTGGAGTGAATTTCCAGATTGAAGAGCTGAAGCACAGTAGAAAAGGTCCAGAGTATATCCTGGAAAGGAATACAAGTCATAAATAATTTATCACCTACTGTGCTTTTGGCAGAGTTTTAGCCTGGCAATGTCCATTTTGTTGAAGTTCCCTATCATTACAATATCATGCTTTCGAGCCAAATTTTATGTCATTTTCCAGATTTATCATCAAATTCCTCCTGTGTTGGTGGTATGTAGTATACCATTCCCTTCCTCCACCTTCACATACTTCTTTATCCACTTTTACTTATCTTCACTCAAATACTCTTTGCAGTACTTCTGACCTTGAGTACCTAATTTCATCACAGAAGTTTATTTTATAAATTATTTCACAGTATTTCAGTTTAATCTATTCTGTTTCTTCTGAATAGAGCATAAACCACAACCATATTCCAGTTCCAAGTCCCTGCCCATCAAGTCTCAGTGATACATCTCTCTCCTTGGTTAAATTTCTCTCTTTCATTAGACTCTCTAGTCCAATTTATTTATTACTCATACATTATGCATTTGTATGGAGACATGTGAGACCAGGAATTTTGCTGCTAGATCTCTTCTCAGATTGACTATCTAGACTATCAGTTCTTCTACCATTCACTGCTTTTTGACCCATTTTTAAAGCATATACCACATAGTACCATCAGATTGCGACAACCACTGGTCCTTAATTTGAGGTTCATGGCTAGGTTTCAGATCATTCCTAGACCTTGAGAAGAAAAAAATTACATATTTATTTTCCCTAACTGAAATTTAGCATTCTTTCAATAACTTAAAAACATTCTGAGAAGAGGTCCCTATCTAGACTTCATCAGATGAGCACAGGGCTTTGTGACTCTAGCCTTGGACTAGAGAATATCAGGAAAAGAGAAAAGATACAGAGAAAGGGGAGAGTGAGCAATGAAGCAATAGACAACTTGGAAACAAATATGGCAAAACCAGGAAATCAGTGCTGTCTGTTGGGTGACCCCATTGTTTCCACTGATGCTAAAAGAAAAAATGAGTATCAAAACTACAAAAGTCTGTATCCCATTCCCTTTTGATATATGACCCAATGCAGTCTAACAGTATGTAGTCACTGGATAGATTTGATGCAAATAACAGAATGGAAAAGGAAGGTATCACTTGCCTTAATGCTTCTAGAAATCTCATTTATGTAGAAACTACCTGCAAGAGCATAGAACGCACAACCCATCTTATCTTGTCTAACTTTATCCACGTTTCTATAAATTTGCTATAGGAAATCAATATGGAATTAAGAAGACCTAGGTTTAAATCAGTTTTGCCTATGCAATTTTAAGTAACTTATTTAAATACCATGGGCCTAGTTCCTTATCTAGAAAATGTGAGGTTTGGATCAGATGCTCTCTGAAGTGCCTTCTAACTCTAAATCTCAGATCTTGTCATTTAGTGCTTTCTTTTCTGATTCTTTTAAAAACTTGTGGATATCCAGAACCAGGAGAATATTGTTCATAGTGACAGCAACATTGTGCAAGTAATCAACTTTGATAGACTTTGCTCTTCTCAGTGATGTGATGTTTTAAGACAATTCTAAAAGGCTTGGAATGGAAAATGCTATCCACATCCAGAGACAGAACTATGGAATCTGAATGCAGATGGAAGCATACTATTTTTACTTTTTGTCATTTTTTTTTTCTTTCTTGTGGTTTTCCCCTTTTGTTCTGATTCTTCTTTCACATGACTGATGTGGAAATATGTTTAATATAATTGTACATATATATGTTATACATGTATAACCTATATCAAATTATTTACCATTCTTGGAGAGGGAAAAGGGAGGAGAGGAAGAAAGGAAAAAAATGAGAATCAAAACCTTATAAAAGTAAATGTTGAAAACTAAAAAAAAAAAAAAACACAAATTTTAAAAAAATTAAAAATAGTTGTTTTTTTTTTTAATGAACAAAAAACTTGCTTAGCCCATTGGTTATTCCTCCCTCCTACATACTAGTCTAGCCCGTGTCTTTTTCTGATCATACGTATGCTTAATATAACAATAAACAGAAAGGGAGGACAATTGATCTATGGAGCAGGAAGACTGTGGATAAAAACTCTGTGTGGCACAACAGTAGAGTTCTGGGGAGTTTACTTATCTGGGTAGCTTTCTCTGTATTTATATTTTCCTGTGTTAAGTGTGTCCCTCAAGGAGTCTCCTACAATGGCCTAATACTGCAAGCTGCTGGAGGTTTTAAAGTATTACACACAGTATAAGATTCAGGCAGTAATAATGCTGTCTTAGGTTCTTCAATAACTACATCTTTAGTATTTTCTAAGTCCTTCCCTATTTGCCAGGGCATGATTGTACCAAAGTTCATGGAATACTTATAGTCAGAGGCTACAGGACCTTCACATTTGATAATGACAAGAAAAGAGCTTTTTTTTTTCCCTCAATATTTATTCCACTAACATTTTACGACACCAAAGATAAAAACAGCATCCAGATGGACTTTTCTTTAAATCATATATTTTACATTTATTTATTTATATTCTAATATAGCTAACTTTTAAGTGTATGTTATTTTCATGATTTTAAAAAGATGTTAAAGTATTCTCTAGAGGAATACTACTATCCCTGATTATTTTTTGAATCATTCCTTCTGAAATGTCTTGAAAATTGATCCTCCAAAGCCATTAAAAACCTTTCAACCACATAGTAACTGTGGAGAAGAGAGTTATGTAATTATATGGAGAGAGTTCTAAGGATTGTGTCTTCTGTAGGACAAAGTTTGAGATTATTATTTTCTTGCTAGGGAAGAGGAAATTTCTTGAGAGTGCCAGTCTTGAGAATTGCTTCAAAAATAGCCTCAAGTTTGAGAACTTGAGGATCCTGCCTTTTGCCTAGAAAAGGAGAATTTCCTGGGTAGTATGGATCTTAGAAAGAGAGATGGCTTGCAGACTAGAAGATGTGTCAAAGGACTAACACTACAAAACGAAGGGAACAAGGGATCTGGACTTTGCTATCTTTTATTGCTATAGAATGGATCTGACAGTTTCCAGAAGATTATAGGCGAAGATTTTAAGAACTAATGAGCATTACAACTTACCAAAGGGAAAAAAGTATTATACTCTTTGTTTATAGGCTACTGAGAGTCGTTTGTTTTTTTTTGCATTCTCTGTGAGCCCCTGTAAACTCTTTACATTTTCTATATTTTCTGTGTTGCAAAATTAAATATGTCCTCTAGTCAATAAACACATTGCAACTTGAGCTCTTACACAAGATTTTAAAAACCCTTTACCTACATCTATGTCTCAAACATGATAGATAGATATATATATTATTACATTAATTTATTATGTTGAGATATCATTGTTAGGGTAATATTAATATACAATTTATTGTATTAACAATTATTAACTAGTTAATGCCTAGCATCTATATAGTACTTTCAAGCCACTAAATATTTTACATATATCATTTAATCCTCACAACATTGCTGGGAAGTAGATGCTATTTTTATCCTCATTTTACAGATGAGAAAGACTGAGGAAGAGTTAAGTGGCTTGCCTAAAATAACACAACTAGTAAATGT
This sequence comes from Antechinus flavipes, assembly GCF_016432865.1. Taxonomy (NCBI): domain Eukaryota; kingdom Metazoa; phylum Chordata; class Mammalia; order Dasyuromorphia; family Dasyuridae; genus Antechinus; species Antechinus flavipes. The sequence continues at coordinate 579,218,579 of NC_067398.1, read as the reverse complement.
CTGAGAAAGTATTTGAACTCATTAAATTGTGGTATATGAACATTATGGGATATTATTGTTCTGTAAGGAATGACCAGCAGGATGAATACAGAGAGGACTGGCGAGACTTACATGAACTGATGCTAAGTGAAATGAGCAGAACCAGGAGATCATTATATAACTCAACAACGATACTGTTTGAGGATGTATTCTGATGGAAGTGGATCTCTTCGATAAAGAGAGCTAATTCAGTTTCAATTGATCAAGGATGGACAGAAGCAGCTACACCCAAAGAAAGAACACTGGGAGATGAATATAAACGATTTGCATTCTTGTTTTTCTTCCCGGGTTATTTCTACCTTCTGAATCCAATTCTCCCTGTGCAACAAGAGAACTGTTCGGTTCTGCACACATATATTGTATCTAGGATATACTGTAACCTATTTAACATGCAAAGGACTGCTTGCCATCTGGGGGAGGGGGTGGAGGGAGGGAGGGGAAAAATCGGAACAGAAGGGAGTGCAAGGGATAATGTTGTAAAAAATTACCCTGGCATGGGTTCTGTCAGTAAAAAGTTATTAAAAAAAAAAAGAATTTGAACTCATGTCTTTTGGATGTCAGAGTAAACTCTGAATAGAGACATAACGAGCTATAGTATATATAGACTCTGAGGCTTCCTCTCCCAACACTCACTTGCAGTAATGGATCGGATCATTACCATGGTGTTCACCTAGTAATGTGGTTTCCCATGCAGCTTGGGCAGTACATAGATGGCACTGGAAATGTCCCTGGAAGCCTCAGCCTCCATGATATTGTAGATGGCTTCATGATTGCCTTGTTCTTGGGCACATGGTAGGCACTGTTGGTACATGAGATAGGCTACTTGAGCCGTTAGTCCTATTCAGCATTCTTACTGTTCCTCTTCTTCATGTTGTGAGAAAATTTCTTTGTAATCTCTAAAGAACTAAATAAATGTGAGCTATTCTTCTTCCTGGCATAATTAGTTTTATTAGGCTTGGTTTTTATGTTTGGGAAACAAATAAGAAATAATTCACTAAATACTAAGAAGAATGACTCACATGGAAAAATGGAAAAACCAACATCTTTTTATGTTTTGGTTAGAAGTCTTATGAAATGTTCATAATGGGCATTAAATTTTAATTACAAAAGATATTTTCATGGCATTTCCACATTAGAAAACAAATGTTTTATGTAGTAAAAATATTTATTTCCATTGTCATGAAATGAGCCAAAAATAAAATGACACTTGGTAACTTGATAAAAACCATGATTGTATCAAAGAGAGTAAAGGCTTTCTGTATAGCATCATCTGGGCCCAATCACAGGAAACACAAGCACAGTTACTAGGAGAAAGAAGAATGTAATAAGAAAAATATAGTGAATATGTTCAATTAAAGGAGAATTTAGCTTAAGGTTTTAAAATTTTATCAAGTAGCAAACATTCATAGTAGCAAAACGGAATGAATAAAATTAACAGAAATGTTACAAGATAATAAGGAGACTTTTATTTGACAAATGTATGCACACACATATAGTCATTTATTACATAACTCACACATGGCTCCCCCAGACAGAGCTATATCAGATTTAAGATCTGAATCTGCTTAATCAATCAACAAACATGCATTGAATGCCAAGCATTGTGCTCAGAACTATAGCTCGCAAGCTACTCTTGATATGTTTACTTTTCTAAGCAGTCAGAGGACACAATTACTTCTAAGCAAAGGTTTTTAATTGGTTATCATAGGAAGAAAGTGGATCCCACTCTCTTATAAAATGCCCATCATCACTGGAAGGAATGGATAATTAGAGACACTGAAAGGGTCAGGGCTCATGCATGAAGGGAATTATGCAGGAAATATCCATGGCCAGGGCACATGGGCAGAAAAGCAAGACTCACTCAACATGTCATCATGTTCCTACATAGGGCCTGGCACATAGTAGGAACTTACCAAATGTCCATGGACTAACTGCTTCCCTAATAGCATCACAAATCTGAGTCACCTACTCTGACCCATAAATGAGAACATACCCATTACTGCACACCTTCACGGGGCACACAGTCTCTCCTGACATGCACCCTAACCCAGATGGGTAGTTTTTGCCAAGAGGGTGGGACGCTGAGTGTGGTCTCTGCTTTGGGCTCCCTCCCGACGACAGGGAACTAGGTGGTTCAGGAGATGGAGGGCTGAGCCTGGAGACAAGCAGACCTAAATTCAAATCTAGCCTCAGACATTGACTAGCTTAGCAACCCTAGAGAAGTCATATAATCACTGTTTATCTCAGTTTTCTCCGCTGTAAAAAGAGGCTCCCAGGGCTGTACTAAGGGTGAAATGAAATTATATTTGTAAAGAACTTAACACAGTGTCTGGCACTTAAAAGATTCTACATAAATATATATATCTTTCCTTTAACCCTTCCTTCTGCTGGTCGTGACACTTTTAAACATAATTTCTGGGTTTAATCATTTTGTTAATAACGATAGCATTTTAATAAAAGATGGTCATTTGGCCATCTCTCTCTTTGTCCAAAGACCATCATGGTTTCTTTTTGGAAAAGTGTTCCTGAGGGTAACAATCAACGCTGCCTGGTTAACAATTAACAGCAGGTGAACTTTGCAAGAGAAGTAAGCTCATTCCCCTGAGAATTGAGAGTGACATCATGTTATTCTTGGACAGAGACTACCCCTATACCCAGATAATCCCCTAGCCTTGGGCCTAGACAAAGAATGTATATTTTCAACTACAGCCTGAGCTAGTTGGGTAGAGTGAGAATGTTGGAAGGATGAGAATGAAGAGAATGTTAATCTTATCTTCCATCAGCCCAGTCCTTGAGAGATTGGACCAGGAAATAGTACAGGAGAAAAATGTTCTTCTCCTCAATTTTAATAATTGTCTATTAATGTAAGAGAAAAATAATCACTTCTCTCATGATTGAGCAGGGCCACTAATTGATGGGGCTTTATTAATGTCATAGTTGATATTAGGTACTACCAAGCAAAGCTCCATTAGGCACAAGGTTGCAGAGCTACTGCCTGCTTCCAGTTCTGGTTTCAGAGGCCATCCTTGTTTCATCTCCTTTTAATGGAAATTCCAAAAACAGTTTTTTATAAATCTTTTAGAAAGACTAGAGCCCTCCCCTCATACTCACAGAGTTGTAGGGCTCCTTACACTATGACTGTCATGATTCATTTCAGAGTATCTGGTTTGTGATTTCTATGACTTTTCCTTGTTATGTATATAAGGATATTTTTGCATTTCAGAGCTTTGTAACTTTCATTTTGCAAGTGCAATTCTTTTTTTCATTGGGAAATGAAGGTGAATTGATATGACTTGCTATTAAATTGATAACTCACATTTATACAAAATTCTATGAATAATCAAGACCATTTCCTCTGCTTAGGATCTTTGGGTACTGAAAGTTTATTCCTAACCTCCTGTAGAATTAAGTTAGTGATTATATGTAAGATCCCAATGGAATATCCTTTGATCCAGAGATTCTATTACTATACTCATTCTCCAAGGAGGCCATTAATAAGAGGAAAATTTCAAATACAGCATAATATTTAGAAGCAGAACTTTCTGTGTTAGTAAAGCATTGATAACAAAGTAGATACTAATTTATTGGGCAGTGTTTAAACAGATTATGGTACATAATAGAATGGACTATTCCTGTGTTGTAAGAAATGGCACATATAATCAAAACAGAGAAGCACAGGAAGATTTACATGATTTGATGCAGATTGAACTAAGCAGTCAAAAAAAAATATATTTGTATGATTGCAAACAATGTAAATGAAAAGAAATACCACAAAACTATCAAAAATGAATATTACAAAACCATAGAGGAATAAGAAAGGAGGTCTATGATAAAACACCCCTGCTCTTCACTTCTGCTGAAATGGGAGATCCAGGAGTATGATACACTGGGCAAATTTTCAGACTTTTTTCAATTTATTGATGATTCTTGCTAATTTTTTTCCTTTAAAAATGTTATTTTGAGAGGCCTGGAGAGACTTACATGAACTGATGCTAAGTGAAATGTGCAGAACCAGGAGATCACTATACACACCAACAATAAGACTTATGATAATCAGTTCTGATGGACGTGGCTCTCTTCAACAATAAAATGATTCAAACAAATTCCAATTGTTCAGTGATTAAGAGAGCTATCTACATACACCCAGAGAACTATGGGAACAGAACACAACATAGCATTCTCACTCTTTCTATTGTTGTTAATTTGCATTTTGTTCTCTTTCTCAGTTTTTTTTCCTTCCTTCTTGATCCAATTTTTTTTTGTGTGCAGTAAAATAACTGTATAAATATGTATACATATATTGGATTTAATATATTTTAACATATATAACATGTGTTGGACTACCTGCCATCTAGGGGAAGGAGGTGGAGAGGAGGGGAAAATTTGGAACAGAAAGCTTTACAAGGGTCAATGTTGAAAAATTACCCATGCATACGTTTTGTAAATAAAAAGCTTTAATAAAAAAATTTTTATTTGGGAGAAGAAAGAATAGTGGGGAAAATTTTGGTGATGTAGAAAAATAAAAGATATCAATATAAAACAATTTTTTAAATTCCCAAAAGGAAAAGTTATAAGCTCTTTGATCCTCACTCAGAGAACAACCTAAGACTACCCAGTTATCCTACTGGTCAGACAATATAAAAAGGCTAGATTCCTCAAAACGACCCCTATTCATATTATTTGGCTACTATGCTGTATACCTGAGGGTAACAAGATAGCAAAGTAGATGGAATGCTGAGCCCAGAGTCAGGAAAATTCATCTTCTGGGGTTCAAATCTGACCTCAGACATTTATTAGCAGTGTGACCCCACACAAGTCACTTAATTCTATTTAACTTGGTTTCTTAATCAGTCAAAAGAGCTGAAGAAGGAAGTGGCAAACCACTCTAGTATCTTTGCCAAGAAAACCCCAAATAGTGCCACAAAGAGTCAGACATGATTGAAAAGGACTGAACAAGAACAACATCCTGCATACTCATGTAATTTATTTTTGTTTGTTTGCTTTTTGGTTTTTTTTTGGTGAGGCAATTGGGGTTAAGTGACTTATCCAGGGTCACACAGCCAGGACATTAAGTGTCTGAAGCTGATTTGAACTCAGGTTCTCCTAACTTCAGGACCAGTGTTCTATCCACTGCGCCACCTAGCTACCTCCCTATATAGCTTTTATTGCCCCAGAAGTCTTCCCTAGTTTCCCATAATTAGAATTTCATAGATTATTATCCATCTGGACCAAGCCCATAACTTCTGCGGCCACAGAAAAGATCCTCCACATTCTCCCCAGTCAACCTCAAGGATAGTGGAGAAAATTCTGTTTCTATAACGTTATACTATTCAACCAATTACTGTATTCAAAGATCTCAAAGCAAATATATCTAGAAGTACTTTGCTTTCCACCAAACAGCTTCCTGAAAAAATCACAAAAGGAGGCAGCAATGGTTCAATATCAGGAAAACTATCAGCATAATTGACCATATCAATAGCCCAACTAACAGAATCATATGATTATCTCAATTAATGCAGAAAAAAAATCTGACAAAATACAACACCCATTCCTCTTAAAAACACTAGACAGCATAGGAATAAATGGAATTTTCTTTAAAATGATAAGTGGCATCTATCTAAAACCATCAGCAAGCATTATTTGTAATGGGAATAAGCTAAAAGCATTCCCAAACAAGATTGCCCATTATCACCACTACTATTCAATGTCACACTAGAAATATTAATTTTAGTGACAAGAGAAGAAAAAGAACTTGAAGGAATTAGAATAGGTAATAAAGAAACAAAATTATTATTCTTTGCAGATGATATGATGGTATACTTAGAGAATAATAAAGATTCACCTAAAAAACTACTAGATACAATGTTAGCAAAGTTGTAGGATATAAAATCATATGTCATTGACATTTCTTTATGTTATCAACAAAGACATTGTCCAGCAACAAGACATAGAAAAAGAAATCGCATTTAAAATAAATGGAGAAAATATAAAATATTTGTAAGTCTACCTGCCAAGACATAGCCTGAAATTATATGACCACAATTACAAAACATTTTTCACACAAAGTTAGATCTGAACAATTGGAAAAATATCAAGTTCTCATGGGTAGGCCAAACTAATATAATAAAAATGATAATTCTACCTAAATTAATATATGTATTCAATGTCATATCATCAAACTGCTAAGAAATTACTTTATAGAACTAGAAAAAATAACAAATTTCATCTGGAAGAACAAAAGTAAAGATTTTCAAGAGAATTAATTAAAAAAAAAATGCAAAGGGAAATGGCCTAGCTATACCAAACCTAAAACTATATTACAAAGTAGTAGTCATCAAAATCATTTGGTACTGGCTAAGAAATACAGTAGTGAATCAGTGAATCACAAGGTACCACAGTCAATGACTATAGTAATCTAGTGTTTGATAAATCCAAAGACTCTAGCTTCTGGGATGAGAACTCACTATTTAACAAAAAATGCTGGAAAAACTGGAAAATAGTATGGCAGAAACTAAATATTGACCAACATATAACACCCTATATCAAGATATAGTAGAAATAGGTTCATGATTTAGACTTAAAGGATGATATTATAAGCAAAGTAGGAGAACAAAGGATAGTCTACCCCTCAGATCTGTGGAAAGGTAAGGAATTTATAGCCAAAAAAAAAAAAACTACAGAACACTATGAAATGCAAAATGGATAATTTTGATTACATTAAATTTTTGTTAAAAAGTTTTTATTTAAATTTTTGTTAAAACAATGAAATCAAAATTAGAAGGGAAGCAGAAAGCTGGAAAAACTTTTTACATTCAGTGTTTCTGATAAAGGGCTCATTTCTAAAATATAGAGAGAATTGACTCAAATTTATAAGAATACAAGCCATTCCCCAATTGATAAATGGGCAAGAGATATGAACAGATAATTTTTAGGTGATGAAATTAAAACCTTTTCTAGTCATATGAAAAAATACTCTAACTCACTATTGATTAGAGAAATGCAAGTTAAGACAACCCTGAGATGCTACTTCGGATTGGCTAAGATAGCAGAAAAAGATAGTGATAAATGTTGGAGGGACTGTAAGACTAGAACATTAATGCATTGTTGGTGGAGTTGTGAATTGATCCAACAATTCTGGAGAGCAATTTGAAACCATGCCCAAAAGGCAATCAACTGTGCATAACCTTTGATCCAGCAGTGTATCTATTAGATCTGTGTCCCAAAGAGATCATAAAAATGGGGAAAGAGTCCACATGTGCAAAAATGTTTGTGGCAGCCCTTCTTGTAGTGTCAAGGAAATGGAAACTGAGTCAAGGCTCCTCAGTTGGTGAATAGCGGAATAAGTTATTGTACATGAATGTAATGGAATATTATTATTCTTTTAAAAATGATGAGCAAGCTGATTTCAGAAAAGCCTACAAAGACTTACATGAATTAATACTAAGAGAAGTGATTAGAGCCAAGAGAACATTGTATACAGCAACAAGAAGATTATGTGATGATCAACTATGACAGATTTGGCTCTTTTTAACAGAGGTAATTCCAAGGCAATTCCAATAGACTTTAGAAAGAACCATCCACATTCAAAGAGAGAATTCTAGAGACTGAATGTAGATCAAAGCATAATATTTTCACCTCTCTTTTTTTTTTTTTTTTTTTGGTAGTTGTTTTGGTAGTTTGCTTGGTTGTTGGGGTTTTTTTTTTCTATTGTTTTTTTTTTCTTTCGCCTTTTGTTTGAATTTTTCTTGTGCAGCATGATGAATATGGAAATATATTTAGAAGACTTGCCCATATTTAATCTATACTGGATTGCTTGCTGTCTATGAAAAGGGGTGGAAGGGAAGGGAGAAAAATTTGGAACAGAAGGTTCTGCAAAGGTGAATGTTGAAAACTATCTTTGCAATATTTGGAAAAATAAAATGTTGGAATCTTTACAAACTGCTAACTCATTAGAGTTGATGTTTTGGTCCAGAACCTGAAACAAGGTACTAAGTAGAACTAATTGATACAATGCTTGTATTCACACCTTTACTCATTGGAGTTCAAGTTTGGGAGATTTCAGATTTAGTAACAGATATCCAAATTCACACCTTCCTTGAAGCTCTTAGGGCCAGAGAGCACTATGGGAGAAAACCCATAATCCCTCTCTCTTGTATCCCACAATTCCTCTCTCTCATATATAAGAAAACAGACAGAGGCTCTCGGACAGAATTCAGCTGAAGATTGAGAAGGGAGCATCAGTTCAGTTGAGGAGAAGCACTCTCTCCGAGGCGCAACCAGATTCATTTTTATCTCACACCACTGTGGTTGGTGGCTGGGCTCCTGCACTTCCCCCACTGAGACCAAGCTGGTCTGAAAGACTCGCCAGAAAGCTGGCCCAGCCCCAAATGAAGGAGACAAGAGATTCATTCCATCTTTGTGCTGGCTGGAGGCTGAAGAAAACAGAGGCAGAGGCTGAAGAACAAAACCTTTGGATTTGGAGACATTTGGAGGGAGCTCTTGGAACCAAAAGGCAGAAGCAAAGGACAAAACTGCAAGAGCTCTTAGAACCAAGCAGAGAGATAGGTCTCTAAGCTAACCGGGCTATATTGGGGGGCAATAAAAGATCTGAACTTTTATCACCTGGCTGCATTTTGGGTAATTATTGATCTGAACTGATACTAAGGCTGCCTCCAGAAAACCTCCCCTGAGAAACCCTCTCTCTCCACACCACAGTAAAAAGCTATTAAAATTTTAAAAACATATCGTGATAATTATTCGATACTAGGAAAATAAAAAAAGATACCAATTTAAATAAAAGAAGAATAAAAATTATTTTTTTTAAAAGAAGGAGGCAGCATTTCTGACTATACAAAAGGGAAAATTGGGAAGCCATCTTAAAAGAGCTGCCACATCACTGCCCAGTTTGTACATGAAATTGGAGGACCTCAGCATCCTCTGCCCATTGCCAATTGACTATAAAAATATCCTCTAATTTGTTTTGGAAACTTATTCTTATGCATCAGCTTTCTCTTTTCTAGAGCAGATTTTGGGTTACCACATACCACATCACTCCTTTGGAGAAGCATTTACCAACCAAATGTAGGAATTAAGTGGGATAGGAGAAATTGACCAGTTTCTTCATTTCAAAACACAGAGAGCTGTCATTCCAAGGCTAAAGGAAAATCCTCAATAGCTTTTCTTCTCATAATAAAAATCTATCTAATATCAAATATGTGGCTGAAATGAGTGGTTTATATGTAACCATATATGTGGAGAGGAAGCAGAAATTAGCAATGGGCTCTTCAGTACCCAAAGAGGAATGCTCCCTGCTTCAGGGATCAATCTAGATCTCCAGAACCCATCATGTCCATAGACACACAGAGCATTTCATATTTTCTTCCGTTAAGGTATGAACTCTATCCTTGGGTCTCCTCTCTTGTGCCCTGATTAGAAACTTTTGGACAACAGTTCTCAAACTTTTTGTCCTCAGAATTCCTTAACACATTTGAAAAATTGAGGACTCCAAAAAGCTTTTGTTTATGTATTTTATATTTATCAATATTTTACCATATTAAAAATTAAAACTGATTATTTGGGAAACATGATATTTAATTTTAAATAACAACTTTACACTTAAATATAAATAACATATTTTTATGAAAAATATATCAAAAGAACATTTTACAAACAAAAAGATATAGCAAGAAGAATGGTTTTGTTTTATGTATTTTTGTAAGCTTCTACTGTCTGGCTTAATGGAAGACATATGGGTTTCCTGCCTGCTTCTGCATTCAATCTCTTGTGATACATTGTTTTGGTTGAAGTATTTGAAGAAAATCCAGCCTCACAAAAAAGTATTTAGCTGGGAAAGAAAGGAGCATTTTTATAGGCAAATAATGTCATATTATTATTATGACATGATTTTGACCTTATGGACCACCTGAAAGGATCTTGGGATTCCAGTCCTGGGAGACTGCTGGCTCCAGAACATTAGACAAGGTAAGTAATGAATGAATAAAAGCATGTACAAAGCACTACAACCATTCACTGGGCTAAACACTAGGAGTACAAATACAAAAGGGAACACAGTCCATCCTGCCCTCAAGGAGCTTGCATTCCACCTATTGGACCACTAATAAAGGGCAGTAGTGGTCTGGAGAGGGGCTTGTGATTTGGAAATTACCTAAGATGTTGAGTAGAGTTATAGAAAAGTATACTGACGTACCTTTTCCAATGGCAATATCTGTACTTATTGAATTGATCACATTTCATGTACATATTCATGATCACGATGAATGTATGTTTGTACTCCATACATATCTGATTTTGGATTAATAGATGGTTGGATCAGAAGATTAGAAAAAGACATGACTGTTCTTTCCCAGTACTCCACAGTGGTGGAGTGTACTAGGAGTACTTTTCCAATACTCCCAACCACACTGATTTTCTTGCTGTTCCTTAAATATGATACTTCATTTCCCTAATGCTTGTTGACTGACAGAAAATACACCACAGAATCACAGATTCTTATAACTAAGTGAAAAACATTAAAATTAAGAATGGCAATTGTAAAATTATTTATAAGCACATTTTAAGAATCAAAATATAGAAAATAATATTATATATGAAGGAAAATAACACACATTTTCTTAGTACTTATACCTTAGTATACAAAGCAGCTCTAGGTGGCATAGTGGTTAGATATTTGGCCTGAAGTTGGGAATACCTAAATTCAAATCCAGCCTCAGACACTTCCTAGAAGCAAATCACTTCACCTCTGTCTATCTCAGTTTCCTCAACTATAAAATGGGGATAACAGTTCCTACCTCACAGAGTTATTGTGAGAATCAAATATAATTTATATAGCTCAGCTCATTGGCTGGCACACGATAGATGCTTAATGAATTACTTGTTCCAAGAATATTAATAAAATGATGATTAATTTATTTTTTCTTTTTTTGAAAAATAGCATTTTATTTTTTTCCAATTATTTGTAAAGATAAATTCTGACATTCATTGAAAAAATATGAATTCCTAATTTTTCTCCTTTCCCTCAAAATGATAAGCCATTTGATATATATATATATATATATATATATATATATATATATATATATATATATATATATAGTTAGCATAGCTTTCAATAAAGCAAATACTTTGAACCAACTAATCTCTAAGATCTCTTGCATCCCTAACATTCTGTGGCTCTATGAATTCAATTTAATCTTCTCCCATATGCTTTTTCTTTTCTCAATCCTATATTTTCTTTTAGGAGCTGCTAAGTGGCACAGTAGATAAAATGCCTACCATGGAGTCAAGGAAGACCAGAATAACGAATCTAGTTTCAAACACTTACTTTTTTCTGTTTGTCCCAGTTTTATAATCTGTAAAATGGAATTAGCAATAGCATTTACCTCCCATGATAATTGTGAAGATCAAATGACTTAATTATTGTTAAATGACTAGCATGTAGTATTATATAACTATTAGCTATTGATGTTATTGTCATTATTTCTTAAAGCAGCAATCCACCAAATAAAAGAAGACTTCACATATTCAGTATTTCTCTTCTGTACTGATAAAAAGTTCTTCTCTAGTTGTCCTTTTTTTATAGGAATAGTTCATTATATTTTTACATATATTCCTAAATATTTAAATATCTGTATATAAATATTTAGACATATTTGTTTAGACATATTTAGATATAGATATGTACTTTTTATATAAATATATTTTAGATTATATATATATACCTAAATATATAAATTTTTTAGATATCATTAAAAGAAGAGGCAAAAATCGACATGCAAAGAATTTATGTCACTAAGTTTGTCAACATTGCTTCAAGGGGAGGGAAGTTGTAAAAGATAATAACAGAGTCAGAAATTTTAAAATGCTTTGCGTATTTTATTGGATACTACCTTTGTTTTAAGCCCTCAGAGCAGCTCTGATGTCTATTTTCTGTCACTTTTATAAATAAATATTATCTTTGGTCACAGTCACCAAAAGATGGGAAAATAGAGTCAATTTATTTTCTAAATAGATTTTTTTTTTTAATTGATGAGGCAACTGGGGTTAAGTGACTTGTCTAGGATTACAAAGTTAGGAAGTATTAAATATCTGATGGCAGATTTGAATTCAGGTCCTCCTGATTCCAGGGCATATACTCTATCCACTGTGCCATCTAGTTGTCTCCTTCTACATAGATTTTTAAGAAAAATTTTCATGATCCCTGATGTATAAATATAATGAGACTTGAGGCCTAATTGAACTTTTACATCCTCTTTATTATTTACAATGAGGAGAATCCCATTAAAATATTTAATTTACTGCCAATAATAACAATAATAATAACTAGCATTTTCATAGCACTTTAAAATTTATAAAGCCATTTAAATATCTCATTTAGTCTTCATAAAATCTCTAGTTGGTAGGTTTTTAAAAATTATTTTTCTTTTACAGATGAGGAAACTGAAGCAGAAGTAGTTAAGTGACTTGCCCAGAGAAAACACAGCTAGTTAGTGTCTGAGATAAACTATTCAAGTTTTTCTGAGTCCAGATTCCCCATTCTAACCACTGCACCACCTACTTGTCCTTAATAAATGTTTGCTGATTAATGATGAATGGCTATTTATTTTATTTATTTTTAATAATTATAACTTTTTATTGATAGGTCTCATGCCAGGGTAATTTTTTACAGCATTATCCCTTGCACTCACTTCTGTTCCTATTTTTCCCCTCCCTCCCTCCATCCCCACCCCCAGATGGCAAGCAGTCCTAAACATGTTAAATAGGTTACAGTATATCCTAGATACAATATATGTGTGCATGATTAATTTATTTAGATTAAAATATTGGGACAGTATGCAAGAGGATCTTCACAAATGCCTTCACTTAAAAATAATTAGTTTTATATGAAAAAAAAAGTCTTCAAATAAGGACTATAATTCCTCAAATTATTTTCTCTAACCCCTGTTTCAGCCCTATATGAGAACAACTTTTTTTGATGTTGTTGTTGAGGGGTTAAGTGACTTGTAAGAGGGCTTGCCAACTCCCCTCAGCCTTGGACATCACACAGGGCACGGCTCAGGTAATCTGAGGGTAGTCTTGTTAGGGTGAACGAGATGGCGCTGGGAGGAAGGGGAACTCATCTTAAAGAGCACCGTGGTAGTTCTCAGGAGAGGCGTGCCGGACCTTAGAGGAGAGGACCTTGAATATCCTTATTAGGAAAGGAATGCACACATCATATCTACGTGAAGCTTCCTGTAGAGAATCATGTATCTACTATAGGCTAGGATGTGATTACGTATGGAGTAGTAACTAGAAACAAGCACCAAGTTGATAAAAAGCACCTGCAGTCTTTGTAATAAACGGAGTCTTACACCATCCTGGCTCTCGCCCCTCATTGCTCACGGTCTCTGCCATTTCAGGTGGACAGGCAGTGCTGGTCACATAAGGTCTGTTCCACTCAGGAGTTGGGGCTGAGACCCCTAACAGTGACTTGCCCAGGGTCTCACAGCTAGGAAGTGTTAAGTGTCTGAGGCAAGATTTGAACTCAGATCCTCCTGACTTCAGGGCTGATGCTCTATCCACTAGCGGCCCCTGAGAACAACTTCTTAATAGATAATTGTTTATGATGATTAAACTTCAGTATTGAATATAAAGACATTTTAAGGACTCCCATGTAAGATAAGAAAATTAAAATGAGTCTTTCCACTTTCCATGAGTTTTCACATGTAAATACTCCAAATACTCCACTCAGATCATTCTTTTATTTTTTTTTAATGAAAAAAATTTTTTTTGAGATTGGATTCTTTGTATCTCATCCAGATTGGAAGTACAGTAATCACTCACTGGTCAATCTCATTGCTGATCAGCATGGAAGCCTTAAACAGCTCGACTTTTTCAACATTTTCCAAATGGAAGGCAGGTTCACCCCTCATTAGTCAGCCTCAAAGTCTTCTGAACCTGAAGGTTCATTGAATTGATTACAGATTTAGTTCTGACACCGAATCAGCCTTAACCTTCCTGCAGCTAAGAGAATTCAAGTGATCCATCTGCCTCTGCATCCCTAATAACAGGGAATATAGGTATGTGCCACTATGCCTGACCAGATCATCCAAAAAAGGAGTTTTTCAAGAATTCAAGAATTTCAAGAAAGGTTAATTACTCATGTAATATATACAACAACTCTCCCTTTTTATTTTTTGCTGTACAGTATTTTACCAAAGCTCTATAGCAACAGAAGTAGATCAGTTATAACTATTTGTGATTTGCCTTTAGTTAAAAAAGCAAAGCTATTTAAGTCCTCATGGCTCTCAGACAAAATGCAAGCTGTGGTTCTCTTTTTAAACATGAAAGAGTTTTCTGATAAAGAAATTCATCACTTCCTTAGTGGTCTGGAGAAAATATTCTCACTAACAAAAGATGTGAAAAGGATGTCCCCAAGTGACAGGACAGAAAGTGTGCTAATTAAAAGGTTTGAGAAACATAATAATTAAATTATTTTATTAGTAAAGCTAGCATGTTTATCAATAAAAAGAGGTCAATGGCACTCTCAAATTCCAAAGACCTTTCATGTTTTTATGCCTTTGGAAGAGAAGGTATTCTCCTATGCCAAAGGGATATAAAACTGTGCATACCCTTTGATCCAGTAGTGTGGCTACTGGGGTCTATATTTCAAACAGATCATATAAAAAAGCAAAAAGGACCTACATGTGCAAAAAAAAAAAAGTTTTTGTGGTGGCAAAGAAACTGAAAATTGATTGGATGCCCATTAATTGGGGAATGACTGAACAAGTTGTGATATATGATCGCAATGGAATATTATTGTTCTATAAGAACTATTGAGAAGGAGGATTTCAGAAAAGCCTAGAAAGACTTACATGAACTGATGCTAAGTTAAGTGAGCAGAACCAGCAGAACACCGTACACAGTAATAGCAAGATTATGTGAGGATCAATAATGAGAGACTTAACTCTTCTCAAAAATAAAGACAATTCCATTGGACTTGGAAAATGCTATCCACATCTAGAGAAAGAACTATGGTGACTGAAAACATAGTATCTTCACTTTTTTTGGCTTTTTCTTTTTTGTGGTTTTTCCCTTTTGTTGTGATTTTTTTCACAATATGATTAATATGAAAAATATGTAAAATGACTGTATATGTATAATCTATGTTGATTATTTGCTGTCTTGGGAAGGGAAAAGTTAAGGGAGGAAGAGAGAAAAAAATTTGGAACTCAAAATCTTACAAAAATGAAGGTCAAAAATCAATTTTACATGTAATTGAGGGAAAATACTATTAACTGAAAAAATACTTTTAAAAAATTAAGAGCAGGTGTTGTTGAGGATGGCAATCAACTCTTGTTGTTTAACAATTAATGAAAAAATTAATATTATGATGAGAGGTGGACTAAATTACAATGAGGACCTTGAGATATTTGACTTGGATCACCTAAATCCTGATCAAAGAATCTTAACAATTTCCATATCATCTGGCAAAAGGGAAAATCCACATTTGAGTAAGCACAATTAGCCCAAACTTAGAATTTCTTTTACTGTCTGGTTAGAACTTAGGTGGGGTAAGTCTTTTCCTAAGATTTCCCATACTGGTTGATTTATGGACAAGGAAGTAGAAAAGGGGCAAAATCTTGGTACTGATTTAGTAATTAGTTATAAATGTAAGAGAGAAATAATCACTTCTTTCAGAAAACAGTGAAACTATAGAAAGTTGGAAGATAAGTAAAGGCAAACAAAGACTCTCTAAATCATCTGGCCCTCTGAAAAAAATGTTTGTGTGCATAGATTATGTTTAAATTAAAAAATAATTACTTCTCTTTCTTAAAAACACCAGGTAAACATGTTTATTGCAAAATCTAAATGTATTAGATCATTGTGTTTCATTTATCTCCCTTTCTCAGCTCTTCCTCACCAGCTTGTGTCAAAGCAATCATTTTGTTTTTCATTGCTTGGGTTTCCATATGGCAAAAATAGAACAGCCCTCAAACCCCCAGGAAAAGGTAGGAGGCTGCTCTTATTGCAGCAATAGAAGCCAAAATGTCACTGACCACTTAGAAAAGGGGAGATTGCCCATAATTCACAGTGATATCTGCTAAGTAGTCAGCCACAATGAAGACATCAGCTCAATTCAAATTTCATCTGCCTAAATGGAACTCAAGTTTACATTTTTATCAAACAGCAGAGCCTCTTGACAGATGAATTCCCTTGGGGACGAATAGAATTGACTTTTCCATTTTAAGTAACATCTACAAAACCATGTTTTTTCCCTTAGGAAATCATATGGAATACTAACTCCCTAAAGTGGTGTTCTTTGAAAGGAAAATTCTCTCTGATTCCAGTTTCCAAAGCCATACAGCTTAACCTCAAAGTTTTGGTTACAGAAAGAATAGCAATTCTTCATTAAACATTTCCATTCATGAAATCATAGATCTAGAGTGCAAAAGTACATACTCAGCATCCAGTTTGTCTCTTTCATGTTACAGATGAAGATATGGAAAGCCAAGTTGATTAAGGGTATGCTCAATATTACCCCAAGGGTTAACTAGCAAAGGCAAAATTGGCACCTGGATCTTCTGATTCAAAAAAAAAAAAAAAAGACTACTGTACTAGGCTGCCCTCCCATTCCTCATGAAGCTTTCTTTTCTCCTTTAAAAAAAAAAAAGTTTTCTGTTCTAATTTAGGTAGATATCCTTACTAAGCATAATATTCACTGTGTTCTCCAGGTACTGTCAAAGTTGTGTTCCTGGTTTATTTCCACTAAGCAGTATAGCACCTCCCCCCCAAGTAGCTATAATTAAAATGCCAAAGCTTTACATTGAGATTAATTTAAAATTAATTACCTCATTGCCTATTAATTGGTCTGCCCACCTCCATCTGTCAGATTGCAAAAATAACCTATTACATTCTCTTGAGGGAAGCTCACATATATTTTTTTCCTCTGAAATCATCCTTTCATTTAAAAAAAATGTTTCATTTTCAATTCACAAAACAAGCATACAGTACAATAAAAAAAGATGATTACACTTGAAACTGCAAATATATCATGTCCAAATTGCTATTCTCTCCAAATATACAGCAAAGTTATCATTTAAATTTCTTTTCTCCCCCTTTTTTCTTCCTTCCTCCCTGAGAGATGGTTACTATTAGACACAAATAGGCGTATATATATATATATAATATATATATATATATATATATATATATATATATATATATATATATATATAATATATATATATATATATATAAGGGTATGCTCAATATTACCCCAGGGTTAACTAGCAAAGGCAAAATTGGCACCTGGATCTTCCGATTCAAAAAAAAAAAAAAAAGACTACTGTACTAGGCTGCCCTCCCATTCCTCATGAAGCTTTCTTTTCTCCTTTAAAAAAAAAAAGTTTTCTGTTCTAATTTAATATATATATATATATACGCCTATTTGTGTGTGTATTTCTATATATATATATATATATACATGTAAAATTATTCTGTATACATTTCAATTTATCAGTTCTTTTTCTAGATACATGCAGATAGTGTCTTTCTTCATATGTCCTTTATTTTTAATTTGTGTATTTATATTTGCCAAAATGACTTAGTCACTCAAAGTCATTCTTAAAACAATATTGCTGTTATTGAATACAATATTCTCTTGGTTCTGCTCATTTCACTTTTCATCATTTCATGCAAGTCTTTTCATGCTGTTCTAACATTATTTTATTTGAGCTTAATCATTTCTTATAACACAGTAGGATTTTATCACAGCCTTCAAAATTCTTTTTACAATTACTATTGCTAAATGTATTTCCCTCATATATTCTATTTTCTTTCTCCTTTCACCTTGTCCCTCCTCAATAGTGTTTTGCTACTAATCACTCCCTCCCCCAATATACCCTCTCTTTTATCAGCTTTCCCCTTTCCTGTATCCTATTCTCCTCTGTTAACAGAGGTGTTAAGTCACCAGAATTGGTAGAAACAATGCTTATGTTTACACCTTTGAGAGTTCACACTTTAGCTCACACATTAATTCATAAGTTTGGGAGATTCACAAGTCAGAAACCCACAATCCCACTCTCTCAGAGGAGGAGTCAACCTTTGGGTTCACACCTTTAAGAGATCATATATAAGGAGTTCCCAGAGTGTCAGTGGGAGAGACTTGAAGAGATTGAGAAATGAGGGGCTCAATTAAGAGACTGACAGCCAGAATTCAGCAGGGAGAGGAGGAAAACAAAGATTCAGAGAGAGAGCTGGAGGCTGAAGCTAGCAACAAGAGCTCTCAGAATCAAGGAAATCTAACCAGACTATTTTGAAGGAGACAATAAAGATTTGGATTTTAACTCCTGGTTGCATTTGACGTGATTATTACTCTGAACCAAAACTAAGGCTGCCTCCAGAAAACATCTCCAAGAAACCTGCTCCCAGAGAACGATTATATTTTAGAAAAGAAGAGAACACTACATTACTATCAACTCTAGTGACTTAACACCTTGTAAGGATTCTAACATCTCCCGCTTTCTTTTGATTTTAGAATATAAGGTGGTCATGACCTCCCTGACTTCTCAAGGAGGTGAGGACCCAAAAAAAAACGAAGGTGATCACGCCTTCCCTGACTGCTCAAAAAAGAAGGTGGTCACACCCTCCCTGACATCTGAGGAAGGGAGATGAAAACACCAAAGGAAATGGGAAATCAAATCAGATTAGCAGGTTTCTAAAGAAGCTCATTTGAAACAGGTACACATAAATCCATCAACATGGAGGGTATTACACATAATTACATAAGCAGATGGCAATATAACACAGGCTAGTAGTGATGTAACAAATAACATAAATCAACATGAGAAATTTATACATGTCCATAAGTCCTAGAAATAGTCCAAAAGGAATCCATTGTCCATTAGTTCACGTGCCAGGAATACAATAATTCCTGCAAGCTTTGAAGTACTGCAATAGTCTCATCAACAATTTTTCATCTCAAGGAATCCAATGATTCCTGCTGGTTTTCAAGTCCTTGAAACAATCTCATTTTGTGTTAGGGAATCCAATGATTCCTGAAGATTTTAAAATTCTTTTAACAGTGTCAATATCAGCCATGCTCTTTCAGTGTCAGATGTTTCTTAAACTCCTCTTATTTGTCTGCAATATAAGATAGATTTCTAATCCATATTGAATGTGCATGTTATTTTCTGTTTGAGCCAGTTTTGATGAGAGTAAAGCTCACTTATTTATCCTTTTCTCTTCTCCTTCCCCTCCTCTGTAAAAGCTTTTTTCTTGCCTCTTTTTTATGACAATTTACACCATTCTATTTCTCTCTTTCCCTTTTTCCCAGTACATTCTCTCTCACTCCTTAATTTGATTTTTTAGATATTATCTTTCATATTCAACACACATCTGTGTCCTCTGTCTAATATATACATTCCTTTTCACTGCCATAATAATGAGAAAGTTCTAATGAGCTACAAGTATCATCCTCCCATATAGGAACATAAACAAGATAAACCTTGCAAAGTCCTTTATGATATCACTTTTTGAGAACCTTCTTAGTCTTCTCCTGAGTCCTGTATTTGAAAATAAAATTTTCTATTCATCTCTGGTCTTTTCATCTTAAATGAAAGTCCTCTATTTCATTGTATGTTCACCCTTTTCCCTGAAGGATTATATTTAGTTTTGCTGAGACTCTTGTTTGAAATCCTAGCTCTACTGCTCTCTGGAACATCATATTCCAAGCTCTCTTGTCCTTTATTGTAGAAGCTGCTAAATTTTCAATTATCCTGACTGTGGCTCCACTATATTTGAATTGTTTCTTTCTGGATGCTTACAATATCCTCTCCCTTGACCTGGAAATCCTATGACTTGACTATAATATTCCTGGGAGTTTTCATTTTGGAATTTCTTTCAAAAGGTGATCAGTGAATTGTTTCAATTTCTATTTTACCCTCTGGTTCTAGAATATCAGAACAGTTTTCTTTGGTAGTTTCTTGAAGGATAATGTTCAGGCTCTTTTTTTTAATCACGACTTTCAGATAGAGAAATAATTTTTTAGTGATCTCTCCTGGATCTATTTTCCAGGTCAGTTAATACTTCACACTTTTCTCTTTTTTCATTTTTTGAGGGTTTTGCTTTGTTGTATCTTGAGTTCTCATAAATTCATTAGCTTCTATTTGCTCAATTTTAATTTTTAAGGCATCATTTTCCTTAGTGAACTTTTGTACCTCCTTTCCCATGTGACCAATTTTGCTTTTTTAAGACATTCTTATTAGCTTTTTGTATTTCTTTTTGTACCACTCTCAATTCTTTTTCTAATTTTCCTGCTATCTATACTCTTACTTGATTTTTAAAATACCTTTTCAGCTCTTCCATAGCCTAAGACCAATTCTTATTTTTCTTGGAGGTTTTGAATGTAGGAGCTTTTACTTTGTTATCTTCTAAGGGTGTTTTGATCTTGCTCATCATAGTAACTTCTATACTCAGAAACTTTTTCTGTTGTCTGCTTATTTTCCTAACCTATTATTCAGCTTTTAACTCTTTGTAAAGTAGGGCTGTTTCCAGGGTGGAAAGTGCACTGTTCCAAGCTTTAAGAGTTTTATGTAGCTTTTTCAGAAAAACTTCTTAGATCCAACCACAAGCTCCTCTTTTCTACTCTGGAACTGTTAGGAGTATCCCTGCTCCATTATAGTTATAAGATCTAGTGTGCTAAAGCAACAGAGTCCTACTTTGTTGGCACTGAACTGAGGTCAGAGCCAGAACCACGGCTGCACTGGCTCAGCCTGGACTGTTTTCATGCTGGACTGCCCCCTGTTGCCACTTTTCTGCTGACCTTCCAAGTTCTCTTTGATATCTCTATGCTAAGAAATCTGGAATCCACCAGTACTGCTGATGATTCAAAGGCCCCTAAACCTACTTTAGTACTGTGGGGCCTGGGATGGGGCTGGGGCTGTAGACAGGGCTATGACGATGAATCCTACAAAAAAGTTGCATGCTGTACTCCCATCTTGGTGCCATAGACCTTTTCTGATGACCTTCTTAGTTGTCTTCAATTGGAAAATGTTCTACTCCCTCTTTTGGGGAACCTCCTTTACTCCACCATTTTGACTCTGCCTCTTAGGATTTTTTTTTTTTTTTTTTTTTTTGCTGACATAATTGGAGTTAAGTGACTTGTGCAGAGTTACACACCTAGGAAGTGTTAAGTGTCTGATGTCACATTTGAACTCAGGTCTTCCTGACTTCAGTACTGGTACATTATCCACTGCACCACATAGCTGCCCCCAAATGGATTTTTAAATACATGTTTTTCATATTTTAAAAAGATGTGTTTCAAACAAGTTGGCCATATTAACTCCAAATTGTTGTTTAAATGAAGCCCCCATTTTTAGGAACTCACAGATGAGTTATTCTCTAATGGATAGATGATCAAAAGATATGAACAAGTAGTTTCTAGGAAAGAATTGCTAACTATTAACAAGAAAGATTAATAAGAGAAATGCAAATTAAAACAACTTTACCTCATTTCCATGAAATTGCCAGAAATGACAAATATGGAGTAGTTAATGTTGGAGGGGGTGAGAAAATATGGTACAGTAATCTACTGTTGGTAGAATTTTGAACTGGTTCATCGGTCTGGAAAATCCCATTGCTACATATATATTCCAAGAAAGATAAAAGTCTCATGTACCAAAATAAAGTTTTCAAAGTTCCTTTTTAGTAGTAGCAAAGAACTGAAAACAAAGTAGATGCCCATTTTTTGGAGAATAGAAAAATAAATCTGGTGAAATGAACCCATAAACAACTAGAATAAAACCAGACTTAATGTTTTCAAGTTCTGAAATTACCTCTGTACGTGGTGCTTTCCTTATTGCCTGAAGGTAGTCTAGTGGAATGTATCTTCTTTGGACCAAGTTGAATTTATCTCTTGAGTATAGTCAGTATATGAATGGCTACAGTTGAATCAGAAGAAAGTATGGCAACTTTGGCTGTACTTAACATTCTTGCTTAAGGCTACTATCACTTCTCGCTCCTAAACCTTTAGTTCTCCAAGAAAAAGCTCTGCTTACTGTTCAGTTAATAGTTTTTATAAGTTCCTTTCTTTAAATTTCAGAAATCTTGCCTTGTTTCCTTGCCTTAGTTTTTCAGTACAGGCATGAAGTAATGTGTCCATCAAGCAAGGTGCTGTCCACCACGCTAGGTGCTGGCACACACACAAAAAAATAAAACTCCCTGATCTCAAAGATTTGACATTCTATCAGGAGCAACAACATATATTAAGTATGCATAGAATAAAATATGCAAAATAAATATAATGTGGCTAATGACAAAATAGTTTGAGAAAGGCACTAGTTTTAAGGATCATGCCTAAGTGAAGGGGCACATCAATCCTCCGAGAGCCTCCACAGCTGTGAATCATAACCCTGAAAGAATTGCAAAGCAGCCTTTACTAAAACAGATGTTCCTTGTGGATTGGGAATAAAATAAATTGGAGGCAAGAGGGAAGAGGAGAGAGGTCAGAGAATGCAACTGCCTCTCAGTCTCCTTGTATCATCATTATCCTCTCACAGGAAGAGATCCATTCTACAGGCCTGAGTTAGACCTCCAGCAGCCGCTGAAGCTTCAGTACTGGGACATTATCCACTGCACTATATAGCTGCCCCCAAATGGATTTTTAAATACATGTTTTTCATATTTTAAAAAGATATGTTTCAAACAAGTTGGCCATATTAACTCCAAATAGTTGTTTAAATGAAGGGAGCAGATGGCTCCCTTATCACAACACACTAGCATTTGGGATAAGGAAAGTTATTGTGTGGAAGGTATAGGTGACATCTTGTACTAGTGGCAGAGGTGAGGAGGAAGTACATTCCTGGAATAGAGGAGTGGCCAATGCAAAGACAGAGAGGAGAGACTCAGTGATGTGTTGGAGGAATAGAGTTCCAGTTTGGCTAGACTAGAGATTACAAGAAAGACAGTGAAATACAGTGAGGTTGGAAAAATAATTTGGGGCCAATTTCTGAAGGGCTCTAAAAGCCAAATAATAGGGTTTCTATTTTATCCTCTGTCAAATACAAGAAACAAGAAAGAATGATTCTCTCCTCTTTAAAGGTAACTATATTGTTATGATAGACCTATGAGCAAGTGGCCAGGGCAGGAATCACAGAACAAGGATTTTAAGAATCATGGAGTCAGGATCTAGAACTCCAAATTAGGCTTGCTGTACAAGGATGTTCCAGCTCACCTCAGATTCAGTCCCAAACTACTAGTGTAGGAGTGACCCAGATGAGTCAGGAGTATATACTCAATGCCCAGGGATCCAAACTAAAGTGGCAGCATTGAGATGCCCATCCTGGATCATGAAGTTAGCAATGTGGGGTCACCCAGACAGACTAGGATTGTAGATTCCATATCCAAAAATCCTAGTAAGGATATCCCAAAGTAGACTGTGGAGTCTATCAGGACAAGAGCATAAAGGGGGAGTATTGCCCAGAAGAGCCAGGATCTCAGAATCAGTCTGCAGAGCAATACTATCTTCCAAGTTGCCCAGATAAAATGACTGGAAAAATGAATAAAAAAAAATAAATAAAGAGCTATTATGAAGCTTGGAATGTCCAAAATACCTGCATGCAAAACCTCAAAGAAAAATACAACTTGGCAAAAAAAAGAAAAAAGAAAACCCAACATCAATTAAGATTCCTAGAGGAAATAAGACAAATTTTAAAAATTGTATTATGAGTGAAATAAGAGCAATAGAAGAAAGAAATGGAAAAGAATCAGATCCATAAAGGAGATACTTGGAAAGGTAGTTGACAACTTAGTACAGTTTTAACCTTTCCCAAGTGTAAGAGTGAGACAGAATTAATGTAAGGTATCTTATAAGAAAAACAACTGATCTGGAAAGCAAATAATGAAATAATATATTAAGAATCATCGGACCACCTAAAAACAATAACAAAAAAGGCCTGAATATCATATTTCAAGAAATCATGAAATAAAACTTCACAGATTTCTTAGAACCAGAGGGCAAAATGAAAACAGAAAGAGTCAATTGGTCATCCTAAAAGGAACTCTTAAAATAAAAACTCCTAGGAACATCCTAGCCAAAATTCAGAGTTTTCAGATCAAAGAAAAATCCTGCAAGCAACCAGAAAGAAACAATTCAAGTACCAAGGAGTCACAGTCAGAATCACACCAAATTTAGTAGCTACCATTTCATAGGAGTGGAAAGATGGGAATAAAATTCCAAAGGGCAAAAGACATAAGCTTACAATCAAGGATAAATCACCCAGAAAAAATAAACTATAATCTTAAGAATAATATGTAGCTTTACTTAAATGGAGGCCTTGTAAGCATTCTTGATGAAAAGACTTGAGCTGAATAGAAATTTTGAACTACAGATATGGAAGTAAAGGTAGACATAAAAAGTACAAGTAAAGAATGAGAAAAGATTTTTATAAGAATGAAGTATTTGAATATTAATGGAAAGATGAAATCAGCATCTCCTAGGAACAATTATGTCATCAGTTATTGTAGAGGGAATCAGTAAGATAAGGGCCTGGGAATAATTTTTGTTATATTTTGAAGATTCTAAAATAAAAAACATAAAGAGTGATAAGACAAAAAGTGATATATTAGGAAAAATGGAAGGAATGTTTGGGGGAACAAATTATAATTATTTCACATAATTAGGGTAGTTGGTGTGAAGTGCATAGAGGGCCAGGTGAACTCACTTCCATATATGGTATCACTTCCCTGATACTACAATCCTCTTCAATACTTATCTTCCTGAGGAATTTGTGGCCAAAGAAGAATTGCAATACATTATGGAATGCAAAATGAATAATTTTGATTATATTAAGTTAAAAAATTTTATACAAACAAAACCAATTCAGACTAGATTAGTAGGGAAGCAATAAGCTGGGAAAAAAATTTACATCCAATGTCTGATAAAGGCCTCATTTCTAAAATATATAGAGAATTCACTCAAATTTATAAGAATTTAAGCCATTCTTCAATTGATAAACGGTCAAAGGATATGAACAGACAATTTTCAGATGAAGAAATTGAAACTATTTCTAGTCATATGAAAAGGTTCTCTAAATCACTGTTTAAGAACAGAGAAATTGAACACCTTAAATGACTTTCAGAAATTAATAGGAAATGTCCAATGGATGCATCCAGTGTTAGGTTTAATTACATATCAATTACAACCATTATATGACATTTTAAGAGGAGACAATACTTTAAACTCACCACACTAGTTTACAAAAGAAGCTCAAGAGGCTTTGAGAGAAGTTGAACTGGTTTTATCCAATGTGGTTGAAAGAGTCATTCAAAAACCCTTGGAAATATCCATTTTTGCTACAAAAGAGGCACCCACAGCAGTCCTTCATCAAGGATACAGGGTCTCCATTAAAGATGACCCAGCTATTACATAATTGGCAATGGATTTTTGAAGAAAAGATTTCTAAGGTTTCTCTTAATGGACCAACTATATTTACAGATGCATCCAAACATAACATTTGTGCTGCATACTCTCATGACTTAACTATAAACTCCTTTTCAGTCCACTCAGCAGAATGAATTGTATGCACTCATTCTAGCTCTTATTATCCAGGAGATATAAATATAATATCAGATTTGGCCTATTCAGTAGGTGTGGTACAAAGAATTACCACAACCTAAATAAAATGTGTAGCTTCCAATATATATCAATTTTTAAGGAACTTCAAGAGCAAGTGAGAAAGCATCCAGGTAAGATTTATATCTTGCATGTCCACTCTCATAGTGGACTTCCAGGTCCTATTTTTTATGGAAATTCAAAGGCAGATAGCCTTTTAACTATGTTAGCCACTACTTCTTTATTTCAAACAGCCCAAGAATCTCATTCTAAACATCATCAGGCTGCTTGAGCGTTACATTTACAATTTGGGATAACAAGAGAGGATGCCAAGAGCATAGTAAAAGCCTGTACAGCTTGTCTTCCTTTCCACGCTCCTACACTACCTCCAGGGGAGACCCCTCGTGGTTTGAGACCTAATGAAATTTGGCAAATGGATATGACCCATTACAAATCTTTTGTCTTTTATCCATGTTATAGTTTCAGGATTTACTTTTGCAATACCAGCAGCAAAAGAGACAGCCCCAGTGTTCACTGAACTCCTTATACAAGCTTTTGCAATTATGGGTGTGCCACAAGCAATAAAAACAGATAATGGACCTGCATATACTTGTAAACATTTTGCACACTTTTGTGCACAGTATCAGATCTTACACGCCACTGGCATACCCTTTAATCCTCAGAGACAGGCAATAGTAGAGAGAAAAAACAAAGGCAATAAGATGCTTCTCCAAAAATAAAAGAAAGGGGGAGCCACAGGTAACCAGGTAACACTAGAGAACTTCTAAATTTAGCTCTTGATATATAAGAAGAAAGCAGAGGTCCAATTAGAGAGAGATTCATTCCATTTTCCTCTTGGCTGGCTGGTGGCAGAAGATAATTCAGCTGAACTCTTGACTCATAGCTTCTTCACTCTGAAAAACTTCCCTGACTGGCCCATTGAAGTTCTATTTATGCTCCTTCAAGAGAGAGGGATTGTGGGATACAAGAGAGAGGGATTATGGGTTTCTTCCCAGAGTGCTCTCTGGACCTAAGAGCTTCAAGGGAGGTATGAATTCACAAAGTTACACAGTTAACATTGTGAATCTCCCATACTTGTGAATTCCAATGAGTAAAGGTATAAAGACAAGCATTATTGTCTATCAGTTCTACTTAGTACCTTGTTTCTTCTGGCCCATGATATCTCCTTGTAAGATCAGATCAATCATACTAAATTAGATAATTATTGTCTCTATCAACTCTAATGACTTAACATTTTGTGAAGATTCCAATAATCAACATCTTGATTTTTGACAAAGATGCACTGGCTCTGACAGACAGGTTTTATAACCCACTGGGCAGTGTCCAGTGCAAGCAGCTACACTATCTTTAGATAATTGCCAGGTGACATGGAGAGATCCAGAAAGTAGAAAATGGAAGGGACCAGATTACTTAACTGTTTGGAGGGGAGGATTTGCTTGTATCTCTACAGATGGAGATGGAATCAGATGGGTGCCAACGAGCCATATCCGCCTTATCTATTGGAGAGAGATGGAAAAAGAGAAGATCCTAGAAATGAAGAAGACCCAAGAAACATCAGATGTTTCAATCTCTGACTACACGTGCCACTGAAAAAGCATGGCTATAACCTAATATGTATGGCAATTGACTCATGAACATCAAAAATTGTCAATGAGACTGTGGCAGGACTTCAAAATCTACAGGAATCATTGCATTCCCTGATACATAATGAGATTATTGCAGGACTTCAAAACCTGCAGGAATCATTGGATTCCCTGACACGTGAAGTAATGGACAATAGATTGGTTTTGGACCATCTCTTGGCTGCTGAAGAAGGTGTATGTGTAATTGTTATTTATATACCCTCCTTCTAGAAATTATGGACATGTATAATTCCTCATGTTGATTCATATTGTTTGTTACATCAATGCTAGACTGTGTTGTATTACTATGTGCTTATATAATACCTCCTTTGCTGATGGATTTATGTATATCTGTTTCAATTAAGATCTTTCAGCCCAGAGGAAACCTGCTAACAATATATGGTTTCACACCTCATTTCCCTTTAGTACCCACCTCCTTTCCTGAAAAGTCAGGGAGAGCATGATCACCTGTGTTCCAAAACAAAAGAAAGTGGGAGATGTAGAGGACCTAAGACAATGGGGAACTCTGGGAAAAGTATACTTGAAGCAAGGATACTTACAGCAGGGTGTTTACTCAGTGTGATTGATGAGATAATGGTTCTCTAGTTCACATATACTTAGTATGATGTAATGATGTAATCACTCTAGTTGGTATATACTTAGTGTGATATGGTGATGTAGTGGTTCTACAGTTGGCACATGCTCAGTGTGCTGTAGTGATGTAATTGTACTAAGGTATTTAAGGGCTGAGAGAACTGGAGAGGAGAGTGTGTGCTCAAGCTTGATCTCAAACTCAGAGATTCAGACACAGACACAGAGAAGACTTCAGACTCCAGACTCCATCCTTGACCATCCTTGGGGTGGCTATCCTGCCTTCATCACTTCACCTAAGACCAAGATCATTCAGAGATCCTCCAGAAAGCTAGTCTGGACACTACACTGACTTGACCAAATCACTACTCCTCCTGCTTAATAAATTAATTGAATGTTAAACAAACAATATACCCTGTGTATTGAAGAACTGTGCCCAGCTAACAAGTATAAAACTTCTCTGTGCTCACGGGTCCCTCTTCTCAAAGAGGAGCAGAGTGCATTTCTGGCCAGAAACATTGAGTCGATTGTTTAAGATTCTTCTTTAATAAATTTTTCTCCATATTTGATTTTTAGTGTCAAGAATGTATTTCTAACACTCACTCTGGAATAGCTAAACATCTCTGTGATCCTCTTACCTTGGAATAACCCTCTGCCAGGTTGGTCCCTAGCTCTCATTGGTAAATTCCTCCATTTTGTAGAGGAACGCAATCTGATGAATTTCCAGCTCGACTGTGGACTTTCTAGACTTCAAAACCATGTCCCCATATAACTAAATTTATCCCTGCTCCTCCAATTCCTTACTCTCCCCACTTTTCAAGTCTCTCTTGTGTGTATGTCTTCCCCAATTAGAATGTAAGTCTTTGAGAGCAAACATTGTATTTTGTAATGCCAGTATTTGTAAATCCAGTGCTTAGCACAATGCCTGGCATAAATTAAATGCTTAATAAATGCTAGTTGCCTTACTTTACTTTGTCTGGTTAGAAGAGGGTATCTCAATTTGAGAAGGAAAGGAACCAAAAATCTTAGGGTGGAAATAAAACACTTTCAGTGATATTTATTTTTTGACTAAAGCTTTTTATTTCAAAACATATGCATAGATAATTTTCAACATTCACCCCTGCAAAATCCTGTGTTCCAAATTTTTCACTCCTTTCCCTCATCCCCTCACCTAAACAGCAAGTAATCCAATATGTTAAATACATGCAATTCCTCTATACGTATTTCCACAATTATTATGATGCACACACACACACACAAAAATGAAATCAAAAAGGGAAAAAATGAGAAAGAAAACAAAATACAAGCAAGCAACAACAAAAAAGAAGAAAATGTTTTGTTGTGATCCACACTCAGTCCCCACAGCCCTCTCTCTGAGTACAGATAGCTTTCTTGTTCATAAGACCATTGAAATTGGCCTGAATCATGTCATTGTTGAGAAGAGCCATGTCCAACAGAATTGATCATCATATAATCTTGCTTTTGTTATGAATAATGTTCTCTTCATTCTAATTACCTCACTTAGCCTCAGTTCATGTAAATATCTCCAGGCCTCTTTAAAATCATCCTGCTGATCGTTTTTTAGGCAACAATAATATTTCATAACATTCATATATTATGACCTATTCAGCCATTCTCCAACTGATGGGCATCCACTCAGTTTCTAGTTTCTTGCCACTACAAGGGCTACCACAATCATTTTTGCACACAGAGATTCTTTTCCATTTTTTATGATATCTTTGGGACATAGACTCAGTAGAAACAATGATGGATCAAAGGGTATGCACAGTATGATAGTCTTTCAGGCATAGTTTCAAATTGCTCTCCAGAATGTTTGGATCAGTTTACAATTCCACCAACAAAAAATGTTTTCCCACATTCCCTCCAACATTTGTCATTATCTTTTCCTGTCATTTTGGCCAATTTGAGTAGTGATATCCCAGAGTTGTCTTGATTTGCATTTCTCTGATCAATAATGATTTAGAGCATTTAAGGAAAAAAACTTAAATCACAAATTTTAAAATACAAAAGTCAAAAAAATCAGAAATTTTTCCTCTCTAAAAGAGAAGACTTAAAATTCTAATAAGAAAGCACAAACCTTACCAAAAAGAACTAATTCCAGATACACAAAGCATTTATAAAGCACATATTAAGTGTTAGACATTGTTTTAATCACTGGGAATACAAATATAAAGCAGCAAGATTTTCTGCCTTCAAGACTTGTTAAAAGAAGAGATTGTTTCTTTCTTTGTGCTTATTTGCCCCAGCCTGGCCCACAGTAGGTAATTAATAAATCCTAGATTTATCAATTAATTGATTGGTTAAATTCACATTTTACTGCAGAAAGAATAAAAAAGAGATGAAAAGGGAGTGTATGAACACTAAAGGAAAGTTCACTTATCAAAGATAGGCATCCCAAGGGCGGAGTGCAAAGCTGGAAGGGAAGATAAGGCTGAGAGAGAAAATGTAAGCTGTTTAGTGTGGAAAAGACATGGAAAGTGGCACAGGGCCTGGTTCTTGGCAAGATGATCCTACAGATTAAAAAAAAATCATAATTCCAAGGAAAATTTTAAAATATACTTTGAAAATAAATTTTCAGTGAAAAAATTCTATTGGGGAACAAAAGATGCCAAACATTTGTATGTAACTATTTTTGTGAACCCTAAAAAGCATATATCCCAGGACATATTCCCATATTAAAAGTATACAAGTGTAAGAGAAAGCTATAGAGATGCCCTAAGGGCCCTCCTTGTAAAGTGGAGCATCATTTAAGTGCCTCCACATGTAAGAGACTGATGCTCTAGCTGCAGAGGATGGGAAGTTTTCCTCAATAGGAGTGGCACTTGCCCCCTACCTTGGCCCAAAACCCTCTCAGCTAGGTCTAGGATTTAAAATTTAACATCACGTTCTGATTTCTATGGTGCACTGGAACAAACCAGCATTGGTTGAGGACATGGTTCAAATCCTACTTGTATGACTTTGGATTTGGTACTTAACTTCCCTAGGCCTAAGTTTCCTCATCTGTAAAATGAGGTGGGGGAGAGTAATCTAGATGGCATCTGAGGTCCCTTCCAGCTTTAGATCTATAACCATGCAATCAAATATTTCATAAATTTACTTGTGTCCCCTTTTGAAACATTCACAGAAACTTCCAAATACTGTACAACTAATCTTCCTCATTAAGATTATCTTCCAACTTCCCGTGACCTCCTCCCCCAAAAAAGTCATGTTATCAAATATTTAATTGCCTTGAGTGGAAAGATAATGAAACAAAAAAATGAAATTCATAGGATCTTAGATCTAGAGCTAAGGGTGACTTCAGATGTCACTTAGAGGAATCTGATGACTGGGAAATTAATGGATTTGGCCAAGGTCTCATATGCACTGAGCATCATAGGTGGGATTGTAACCCATATCCTGTGTCTCCAGAATCAAGGATCTTTCCATGTTATTGCACTTTTCTAAGTGGTTTGACAAGGTAGCTGGAGTGAGAGTTCAATAACAAATAATACTTAGCTCTCCCTGATGCTAATAGCTAGCATTTATGACTTCAAATATATTATTTCATTTGATTCTTAGACCTCAGACCTCAGAAGGTCAGTTATTATTCTTATGCCCATTTCAAAAATAAGAAAACGGAGACTAAGAGAGATTGAGTGACTTGCCTAGTTTTATAAATGCTAGCAAAGGGACTAAGGCAGAATTTTTACTCCAGCCTTCCTGACTCCATGTCCAGCTCTCTGTCCACTGCACTATACCATCCAGGATGATGGCACACACATGGCAATTATCTTCATGATAGTTTTTAGTTATGCTCATTAAGAGCATTATGAATAGATAGATCAAATTTCTTCTTGCCTTTCAGTATGATGAAGCCAACATCTTTCCTTCTGTGAGGAGAATCTATGAACTCTATGATTCTTTTTTAAAATTATTTTTTATTGTTATTATAGCTTTTTATTTACAAGATATATGCATGGGTAATTTTTCAGCATTGACAGTTGCCAATCCTTTTGTTCCAACTTTTTCCCTCCTTCCCCCCCACCCCTTCCCCCAGATGGCAGGTTGACCAATACATCTTAAATATGTTAAAATATAAGTTAAATACAATATATGTATACATGTCTAAACAGTTATTTTGCTGTACAAAAAAATCGGACTTTGAAATAGTGTACAATTAGCCTGTGAAAGAAATCAAAAATGCAGGCGGACAAAAACAGAGGGATTGGGAATTCTATGTAGTAGTTCATAGTCATCTCCCAAAGTTCTTTCCCTGCGTCTAGCTGGTTCAAACTCTATGATTCTTGTTACCCTATCAGGCACAGTTCCATTTTTATCAGCAAGCCACAGGAAAGTGAAGGAAAGACTTGATGACTTTACTCTAGATTATCTGCCCTTTCACATACCCAAATAGTACATGGCACTAATTAATCCAAATATAGAAGGTTGAATAATACTATTTTCATTCTTGGAAGTACTAATCATGTATTAAACATTTAGCGTGTACAAAGTACCATGGAGGAAGAGTCATAAAGTTATGTGAAATAATATATACATCTATTATATGTGTGTGTGTGTGTGTGTGTGTGTAAAATCTGGCTTTTAAACATTTGATTAATCAAAATATATTCATTAAATAAAGCATGACATAACAGTCATAAACACTAATATCTACTTTGGAAAGGGATAAAGGAAGGAAAAGAAAGAAGGGTCTGAAAAGAATCAGGAGAAGAAAAGAAAGAGGGAACAGGTTAAAGAAGTTAGAGAGGGATATGTTACATGGAGGGGCAAGGATCTACATAGCAAGTGAGGTCTTCTGCATTACCTCCCCAGCATTCTAGAGATATCCCTAAAGAGATTTCTGCTGTGTCTCTTCTCTAATACCATCAAACATAAACACCAATTCTAGATGTGGTCCTCCCAAAGTTAGATACCTTTGATTTGTGCCTCAGTTCCATTTAATCAATTAGATTTTACAAAAGGATGTTTAAGTTGAAGATATAGCAATATCAAAAGTATAAGTATTGACCAACATCTCAGGGGCTCACTTTGGGGTCAAACCTAGTATACAGTTTCTACATAACATTGTTTCTACTCAATACATGTCCAAATGTAGCTTTGCTACTTGTTGAATTCCAATCTCAACTTCCTCTGGGTTGGGTCCCAAAGCTGCTGGGATGGCTATTGAAATAGCCCAGGCAATGAAATTCAAGTTGGCCATAGTAATTCATAATTTAGAAATAATTAACTGGCCTAGATGGTGTGCATGGTCAGGACGGACCTCCAGAAGGATTCTGGCATGGTTCCGTGCCCAACTGAAGTAGGGACAGCCTTATAAGCATTCTTGTTCACCCTTGCTGGCACCTTTGACGTTAAACAGTAACTTGACTTTATAGGAAGAAAGATACAAAGAAAGATACATAGATAGGGATCAGGGTTAGGTGACCACCCTCATGGAACAGATATCCTTGGGAGCATTGTTGATCTGGCACTTTGAAGTGCAAAAGAAGTGCCCTCATCTAGCTGAGCAGACCCTTCTCTGGGCCCTTTAAGCTAAGACTGAGGGGAGGGGAGGCCAGTCCTTTGTCCATTTCACTCCCCCCTTTTTATGCTCATAGTTGTGACTCATCTGAGGCCAAACAGGAATAAGCCACCTTAAGAGCGAAAAGTTCCAGGGTCTGTGTGCGATCCTGAGCATAAGAGATGAGGCACTTTCTTATGCAGGGAGCTATGAGGAGGAGGAAAAGGAACAAGAGGACTGGGCCTGTATCTCCCGAGGAGGGTGGTCACCCAGTCATAGAGTGACTGATTGAAGCCTCACGACTGGGCTCCCGGTTACACAGAGAAGCAAGAGATTCCCTAATGACACCCAACTGATTTTGCATAGAAGCAACAAGATGCTCCCAGTGCCATGCACAGACCCCTTGCTTCACGAACACTGGATCTAACCCACAGGGGATCTGTAACATAACTCCTGCCAGGGAGCCCACTGACCTTCCTAGATGAGTAAGGAGACCCTCTAGGGTCCTAATGTCTGCATCGACCTGAGAACTAACAAGGCAAATGTAAGGCCGGAGAGACTGAGGCAAGACAGAGACCAGAGAGCTCCCAACATTCTATGTGAGTCTGATTGACTGGACAGAACTCTCATCTCAAAGTATCCAGTGGTTAATGTGAGTTCTCGATGACACGTGTACAACCACAGGGGTAAACCAAGGCAGGGGCAGACTCAGAACACAGAGAGTGGGAAACAGACTACGGATCTGGTTCTGACAGCGTGGTGGGAGACCCTGGACATTCTGGTAGGAGCCAGGAAGTCTGGACTCCCC